>NC_141150.1:56394266-56694266 GCF_053477565.2 Lygodium microphyllum | reverse complement strand
CAAAAAGTAAAATGGCAGGTTGCTATAATTAGTAGAAAATGCACTAAAACCACTACTAAAACTGGCTAAAAGAGTAGATATCACCAAGAGAAGCACCTATCCACCAAATATGACCAAGATAACATCAATTAGGAAGCATTACCCTCATAGAGGTGCTTAAAAACTGCAGATTTGAGCTTGCTGTAATAAATGATAGCTGTATGTAAAACTGCCCCAAAATGAAGCAATCACTGATACATATGTCACTGCAACTTCCAGGTAGCAAGATACATCTAACAGTGAGTGGAAAGGGGCAAGAAGGTACCAAGAACTGTTAAACCAATAACCTATCAGGTAAGAGACATCTCATAGGTCTAGAAGTCATGCATGTAATGGGTCTTGGGGTAAGAGAAGACACCAAGCACAAGCACAACTGATAGAGCAAGAAGTTCAATGCATAACCATCCAAGATAGAGATAGGTGCTTCCCCAATAGGCATATCAAATCAGCCCACTACTGACTAACTACAGACATAAAGCTCTCAAGAGAGCAAATGCATGTAATTATCCCACAAGCTCAAGCTCAAGTGTAAGTAAGACTCTGTGTACATCCAAATATACCAAGAGGCTCCCACTGGAAGTAAATTCTGATGCAATGAGAGCAAGCAACGCGATAATATATTGAATACATAGCATCAGACATGCCAAATCCCAGTAGGGTACATCTGGAGCATAAATCTAGCATAAATCCCAAGCTATCCTAGACCCGTAAAGCATAAGCCTGAAAGCATTCAAAGAGCATGTAATTGACAACCAAATATAATGCCCAGTAGATCCAAAATGCTCAAATACATCTGAAGACAAAGCTCCAAGTAACTGTCAAGCATGGGCAAACCAAGTGGCATCCATATCTGACCAAAGCATAAATGCAAGAAGCCTAAATGTCAAGCAGTGACAATAGGCATAGACCAGTCCAAAGCAGCATACCAACTAAAGCCAAATGCCAGTGAAGAACAACCAAAACTAATCCAATCTCAAAAGCATTCCAAAACCAAAAATAAGCATTTGATAATCTCCAAATACATCGGTATGATCATTCAAGCCTCCAGTAAAAGCACCCCGTATCCAAGAACCAATGCATACACCAAGTAAATGAGCTTCAGCCCACTGTATTACAGCAGCATATTTACTGTTAATTGAAGCTCAAACGATGCCCAAATCTGCTCCAAATCAGTCCCAAATCATAGACATAGCATCCCATAACATCCGAGCATCGATAGGCATCAAACGAGCAATGCCAAGAAGCATCAAATAGTAAATGTCAAGTGCTGCCCTATTTTGACAGTCCTGGGACTGTGTATATAGCAATGGCTGAAGGGGGGAGCACTCGAATCGATCACCGGGAGCCAAGCACTAATGCCAGGGAGTCCAACAATGATTGAAAAGGTTGCCAAGAGTGTCAGGAAGGCGAGGAAGAGACAGCGGGAAATGCTAGGAGCAGGTTAGCCCAACCCCCTAAAAATATGCCGCATTTTGCGCTGGCCATTCCTAGGGGCTGGGTGTTCTTCAACAATGCTCGAGAGCACTTGGCAATATCGAGGGGGCTCCGATGTAGCCCTGGAAGATGCCAATGAAGGTCCGGAGGCTCATGGAGGAGGCGAGAGATCAAAACATACCTGCAAATGAAGGTGTCATGGCTACCATTGAAGCTTGGGTTGAAGCTTGGGTTGAAGCTCTTCAAATCCGGGCTGAAGAGAATGTTGGGCAAGCTCCAATGCCTTTGCTCTAATACCAGTTGAAAGGGAATTGAAACCCAGGAGGAAGAAGCTTGGCAGTGAGAGCTATGGCGGATGGAAAGCAAGAGCAAGAGTGAGAGTGAAACTCAAAGTGGAAACTCCAACAACCAAAATGTGTGGCCGGGCCTTCCTTTATTCAAACTGTTACTAAAAGAATAAAGAATAAGTGACAGTGACGAGCACCCGCCACCTACAGTGTGCACTGGCGGGTACTGTCAGTGTAGTAAAGTGTAGTAATACACGGGTGGCTAGGCGGAGGCGCCTTTACCCCCAACACTTCATTGAATCCAATAGGGATGCTCGTCAAAATCCTTAAACAGTGATGGTAGAAGAGTTTGATCTCCCAAACAAGTATCATGTCCTCTTGCTCAATCACTTTATAACCTTTGCTCCACCAAACAAGTCTTCCCTGATGGTATCTTTGTTCCAAATATGGGTGTTAAAAATGGGGAATTAGCCACCCCATCAACCAACTTTTAGCCTCTCTTGCAAGTTTCAAATTAGTCCAACCTTGACCTACAAGACAATTATCTCATTAGTATGCCTAAAGATAATAAGGTTTAATCTTATTTAGATTAACCTTATTTTTAAACTCCACTTCCTGCAAATCTGCTAGTAATACTATGGACTTATTTTTCTCGATTCTAACTATTTTGTAGGGACCATCCCACTTAGGCTCTAGTTTCCTAGGAAACAGCTCCCTACGTGCATCATAATATAAAACTAATTGCTCTTTCTTAAAGGTATACTTCTTTTCTTTTAAAGCATGAAGCTACTTCATTCAACACTTAGCTATCTCCTAATGTAATAAACTCTACAATTTGAGCTCATCGAGGTGTGCTAAAGTTGTAAAGTTCTCAAAGAGTGCATCTTCATTCCCCAAAGAATGGTTAATTGCAAATCTTATAGTCTGTAACTTGATCTCTAGGGGTAGTACACACTCCTTGCCATAAACTAACTTGAATGGGGAGTGGTCGGGAGCTCGCTTAATGGTCATGTTATATGCCCACACTGCCACATATAACTTCTTATCCCAATATCGTTTCTCCTCTAATACTATCTTCGATAGAATACACATAAGCTATTTGTTGGTACTTTCAACCTACCAATTTTGAATAGACCCTCAAGGTCACTACCTTCAACCATAATTTCCTTTGGCTCCCTGAAATCCACAAGACATTCAACGATGCCTTGCAACTTTGGTGGCTTACTCTTAATTTCATAATCAAACTACTGCAAAGTGATTGACCACTTTGCTAGGCAGTCAAGCGGCTGCAACTTATTCATCGATAGCCTCAACCCCTCTGCCTTCGTATAAAATACCACCTTCTCATAGAGAATGTAATGCTTGAATTTCTTCATCGTCACAAATACCATCCCAAGGCACAACTTCTCCATGTAGGTGTAATTAATCTCAAATACCCCCAATTTACGGCTAGCAAATGCAATTGGATGATACCACTTCTCCTCCCAAATTTGGGCTAAATAGTAGCTGATGTTATACATTATGATTGTTGCTGAAAATATATAGAAGACCTCACCTCTTTTGGGTGCTTTCAAGATTGGAGCTTTTAGTAGTTCTTGCTTTACATCCTCAAAGGAGACTCAACATAGGTCACTCCAAACAAACTGACAATTAAAGGATAGTAGATTTTTCAATAGGGACATCCTCTCTGGCTGTCAATGCATTGATGAATTAGTATACCACTAATGAATGGAAAGATATGTATTTTTTTAGGAGTACCTGGCTAACTCATAATGATAAGACCTTTATCTTTTCAATATCTATCGCAACCAGTCGAGCTAACCCCACAACCCAATAGCAATCCATAGGGTACTCCAAAGATGCACTTTCTTAGATTAAGAGCAATGCAGAACTACTTGCAATGCCCAAAAAATTTTCTTATAATAACTTAACTGCCTCCCTTGTGGTGGCTGTCCCAAGATCATCAATAAGGATTTTCAACTCCTCTTGGGAAATATCACCAAATGTCATATCAGTTGTATGATGCCAAGAACCTAGCACATTGCATAACCCGAAGGCCATAGCATGATATGCAAAGGTACAAATACGATGGTAAATATCGATTTCAACTTATCTTTATCTATAATAGCCATTTGGTTATATATAGCAAAGCAGTCTATGAATGAACAGATATCTCTACCCACCCTCTAATAACTAATCCAAAATCTGGTCAATAAATGGGAGCGGATAGTAATCCTTGACCATTTTCTTGTTGAGCTCCCTAAAATTAATGCAAAGCTAGATTTGATTATTATTATTATTTCTAATAACTATCAATGAACACCACTCTGTGTATTGTATAGGAAATATCAGGCTAGTCTTAGCAATTTTTGCACCTCCTCAAATAGTCTGTCCCTTAGTTCAAAAGACATACACCTCACTTTTTGTCACACAGGGTGGCTATCTTCCTTCAAGGGAATGGTATGCACAACTAAACTGGGAGGAATACCCCTCAACTCATCATAACTCCAAGCGAAGATGTCATGGAATAATTAGATTAAGAACATGTAGTCCTTCCTTTCTTCCAAGCTGAGCATAGACCCTAATTTAGTCTCTCGTGGATCAGCTAATGTACCAAGATTCAAATCAAACACATCCATGTCTCTTATTCTATCTTGAGGTTCTATCAGCTCATTTAGAGTCACCTGGTAGACATCCTCTCTGTAGTGGACCCCTCTTTTGATTCGTCACCTGACAAAGTCTCACTACCAAATGGATCATCTAATGTATCTAATTCTAACAAAGATAAAGGTACTCTGTCGCTTTGAACAGACTCAAGATATGCATCCATTATCACACATCGGGCACCTCTACCAAAAATTAAATGACCTGCAAAAATGTCAACTTGACAGGCAGATTGCAAGATCCATGGCCTTCCTATAAATACTTGATAGCTTGGCTATGAGATGTCAAATAACCCAAACTCACTTTTATGCCATAAGACCTCAATAGCAACAATGAAGAGATACTATCAGTGGCTCTTCTCAAGGAATTCTAGCTATAACATATTTGGATGTTCATGGGATACCACTTAATGTTGTACCTCATACAACTCACATGTTGCAAAGGCAAAGCCAATAAAGCTAAGGCCACACTACATTAATCGAAATAACGCACAAGCCATGAAGAATAAGCTAGATAATCTCTAAAAGATAGGGTTCATTCATGAAATCAATGCACCTATCTAAGTGTCATTTATAGTCAGAGTGCATAAAAGAAAGTTGAAAAATGAGTAAATCACAAGAAATTCAATGTGGCAAACCAAGAGAGATATCTATGCACTTCCATACACATAGCTCGTGCTAGAGTGCATGGGAAGCAAGGAGGCCTACATTTTTCTAGGTGGCTTCTCATGTTACAACGAAGTCAAAGTTGAAGTCCATCTGTGAGACAACCTTCATTGTTTGGATTAACCAATGAAATTGGACATATAGCACAATGCATACTCTTGTGGCTTGAAGTCAATTTATGTTAATGGTGAGGAAAGTAAAAATAACTCTACATGGTTGACTAAAGTGAAAATAACCTATACAATCGATCAAATATCCCAAAGAATGAGTTAACAAGCTACAATAGAGGACAATGATATTTTCATTGAACATAGTTTAATAATATAACAAGTAGCTATTTGGGAGGTTCTTGATAAGGCAACCATGCATAGTTTTAAATTCAAAATATGTCAAGATATTCAAAAGTCCATGACAGTTGGAAGGATCCCAAGAAGAATACACATGTCATGGTTTATCCCCTTACATATCTTTGTGGGTTGCTTCAAAATAGCAAACTTACAGAGAACAAAAGTATATTGGCTCAGTAGAAATTTTGCAAGCGCGGAACTAGATAACATTATAGGAAAGCTTTGGAAATCTAGAGATGTTGACCATAAGGGCGACACCATGAGGTGTATTGTATGCCCCCAATCCTTGTCTCTGTGTTATAATATAGCATGACAAACTCTTGCTTTGGGTTTTGATTATAGGAGATACAAACTTAAACTAGACATGTGGATTCCCTTGGATTCAGATATAGATTGCATGCCCTTCAATCTTAAGGTGCAAATTATAGAAAAGGAAATAAATATCACTTCCAATTGGAATCTTAAATATGTAAGGGATACCTTGGAGATGCTAGACTGCACATCCCCAGAATATAAGTTCAAAGTAAACAGTAAAGTAGTAGGGAAAAGAGCTGAACGCTTTTTCTCTTGTATGAGTTGCTTCCCTCCTTCAATTGTAAGCTTCGAACCATAAAATTGAAAACATTACATTGGGCAAAAATCTTTTCATTGAATGAAGAGTTACAAAATTGAAGTGTAGATATACAAAGATCTTGCCATTTGTATCTATTTGTCTTCTTTCATCATTGTAACTTCTTTGTCACTTTTTGAAAAGATAGATCTTGCAGTTGCAGTGGCTTTTTTTCTGTTGGTTGAAGAATTTAACTTGGAGAGGGGCCCTCTTCTCTTGAGGGGGTAGATGAGAAGATGGATAAGAAAGCGTTGGCATTTCTATCTTTGTGGAGCTTGCCTTACTTGTCTTTCCAGATGACTTGCCTTTTGCCTTACTCTTAGTTAAGGATTTATGTGGAGGAGAGTCGGGGTCCACTGGCATGATTGCCCTATCCAAAATTAACTCAATACATCTCTCTCTTATCCACCATGTATATGAATCTTTGCACTGCAAGGAAAATTTTAATAAGTTGTAAGGTGAGTGATAGTTCGTACTTGTAGGGAGTAAAAGCAAAGAAATTGAATGATTATAAAATTTGATAATAATGTTGTTGCTCAAAATCTAATAACGTTGCTCAAAACAGAATGTGAAAGATACTTACATTAACCCCATCTATCTTAACAATCTTTGAATCTATTGTCCTACAAACATTTGAAATTACTCTCCATCCACAAGAATACGCATCATTTTGTAAGGGTACTTCTTGTAAAAGAAAACTATATGGTTTTTGAGGATCAGCAATATCCTCATATGTAGTATTCAAAAAGGTTACCACCAACCTCCCAGCATTGTCAATGGAAACATGTTATAAAAACAGTACAATAAATAAAATAAACAATAAACCAAAAAGTGAGGATTTGTATTCAATGCACATTTTTGCTTCGCCGTGGATACCCCTAAGAGAGTTCATAAGGATAATTTCTCGAGTCAAAATATCAATATATATTAAGCTCCAATGTCCTCTGCAAAGTAAAATGTTAGTAAGAAATGCATACTATAAAGAAGTATACATTAAACCCTTTGCAAAATTGCATACCTTTCAACCTAAGGAAAAAAAATATGGTAGTTTGTAATTGGATCAAACGGTCTGAAAAATAATTCTAGGTTTGAAGGAGATTTTGAAAACAATTCCACTGATAACAGTGGATCAACGATAAATATAGTTTTAGAGATTTCTTGGCTAAGAGAAGAAATCAACGCCGTAAAACCAAAAGCAAAATCAAATGAATGTCAATTGCAATGAACAAAACAACACTATCATTCAATTAAAAAAATTTGAGCCAAAAATCCTTACCTTATGCAACAAAAGACTACTGAATCTAACAACTGAATATATTTCTTAACAAACATTCTTTTGTCCTCAGGGGAAATACTAAGATAGTCTTCTGAAGAAGTGCAAGAGACATTCACAACCATTTGCCCTTATACCTCATCCATTCTCTTTAGATTGACAGGACCAAGGACATTGATTTTTCTCTTGCAAACTTCATCCTCTGACTCTATAGTCTCTTGTGGTCATTCTTGATGGGTGACTTCTTTAGGTTCTTGATAGACAGTTCGGAGGTGATCTTTGCAGGGTGTAAATGTGTCACGTCCTCAATCACTAGCCGTTTCGCTCTCCTAGACAATTTTGGAGCAACGTTAAGGATCTCAAATGCTTTTTTATCAGTAGTGGGCAAGGGCCTCAATACCTTGTCGAACCTATACCTGATTCTGCTAACCATACTAAAGTCTTTGTTCATCAAAGTCATTCTATGAGCGTGGGCAGCAGCAATGTAAGCATCGTTCATAAAATCAATGACAAAGTCTTCAACAGCCTCCTGAAGGCAAAGAATGGCTGCAAGCTGCCTTTTTTTTTTTGCATGCCAACTTCAGTGGACACCCTTGATAATCTAAAAGAAATATCTTTGATAACCCTAATAAATGTTGTCTTTGGAATCACATGCTATGTAGCTCTTTGTGCCTTCCTTATCTCATTAAAACATTTATGAACATAAAAAAATCTAGACTTTCTCTTTCTCTTGGAAGGGTCTTCATCTCCATGGGGATAAGAGGGTCCAGGTTGCTCTGTCTGTTGAATAGGGGCTGTTGCTAGGGTAGGACTGTACATGATGAAGCTTACTCTGGGCAGGAGAAGACATTGTCTCTGCACTAGATTGTTTAGATTCCATGGCAGGAGATTGAGGGCAACCAGGGGTAGGTGGGATCTGAGGGCAACCAGGGGTAGGTGGGATCTCATGATGGAAAGATTGAGAAGCTGAAAACCGTGTCTCCTCCTCACTCTCTTTGCAGTCTATATACACCTTCCTTGCAGTCTGCTTTGTCCTAGCCATGAACCTGTAGAAAAATGAGACTTGTTAGAACATTTAAAAACTATGAGTAAAAAATGAGACTAGTTAGAATATTAAAAAACCATAAGTAACCCAAAGAGATTTAACAAATACGGGGCGATAGGTGAAAAAGCCTGGGTTTGAAGTGAAGCTCCTCTCGCCGTATTTGCGGATGACCAATACGGCACGATAGCGACAAACCATGGGTCAAAAATTCTAATATTCGTGTCGTATTTGCGATAGGCTAAAGCACAGTTTAACTGATACGACGTGAATGCATCGAAACGAAGTTTTAAAAGCAACCTCTCGCGCCGTATATGCGGATGACAAATACGGCGTGATAGCGCCAAACCGTGGGTCAAAAATTCTAATCTTCACATCGTATTTACGATAGGCTAAATCACGGTTTAACTGATACGACGTGAATGCATCGAAACAAAGTTTTAAAAAGCAACCTCTCGTGCCGTATTTGTGTGAACGATACAATGCAAAAATAGTGAAAATAGTGAAGCGCGGATTTGTAGTGTTCGATACGGCGTGAAAACAATGAAGCCCATGTTAAAAGAGCACCTACTCGCATCGTATTTGCGATGACTGATACGGGGCGACTATGTTTAAGCGCAGGTTAAAAAAACAACTCCTCGCACCGTAATTGCGGTGACCGATACACGGTGAAGTTGATCTCGACGTGGCTGTGTATTCGCACTCTAGATTTGAAAAGTGAGCCATGTAAGGTACAATCGATCTTTTATAACTGTGGGGCCCGTGACACATAGTAGTGTTTAATTGGCTAGGTTTTGCGCGGGTCATCCACGTGGCTGTCTACATGACATCGCACGTGGCAAATATTTTTCGTTCTATATAAACACGGTTGTCAGGCATTTATGACTTTTTTTGCAAATTTACAAGCTTGTTTAGAGTTGAGGCCCACTTTTAGTGTTTCTTATGTGAATTTGCACGATTTTATTTACCCCTTGATACGAAGTGAGGATATATTGTTCTTGAGGTTGCTTGGCCAAATTCGTGTTGTATCGTCAATTAGCAAATACGAAGCGAGAAGGCATCGCTCGTGAAGTGGTTGCACACTTTCGCGCGGTATCATACTTTCACTCATGTCTGAGCCTAAGGATGTTGTAGGCTCCCAAGAGCAGGTAATCTTCTAAAAAAAGAAAAAGATTGTCATCAGGGTCAACAAGAGCTTCTGGTTGTGCTGCCTTCTCCCCTGAAATTCCCACAGCTTCCTCCCCTTGTTCAACAACAAGTGTGGGAATGCCTAAGAAGTCTCCAATCAAAGGCAAGTCACCATTGAGGGTTTCTGGATTGTCTCAAATCACAGAGGTTTCTCCATCTGAAAGGCTTCTAGACTTTCTTCTTCGGAATTGCAAATGATATTTTTAACATTGACTGGAATATTTACCATATATTGAACTCATGTAAGAAGTTTTTCTTGGAGGAGTTTGCTAAGTTTGAAAGTCTTGCATTTCCAGTGGTTGAAAAGGATGCAAAGGAATATGTTCACATACCTATTGGAGGAGTTTGCTAAGTTTGAACTCATGTAAGAAGTTTTTCTTGGAGAAGTTTTTCTTGGAGGAGTTTGCTAAGTTTGAAAGTCTTGCATTTCCAGTGGTTGAAAAGGATGCAAAGGAATATGTTCACATACCTATTGGGAGCTCACCTTCAGAGAAGGCCCTGTTTGCAAGAAAGTGTACAACTCATTCTCTTGACCGGTTTTGTACCTCAGATTTGTTTTGTTCTGCTCATTCTAGGAAATGCAGGCTTATGTCCAAAACAACTGCATTCATTACGTTTTCTCTTGTAAAATATCCTGTGAATTTTGATGAGAAACAATTAGAAGGTCCAAAATGTTCCAGCTTTTGCCTTTTGGATGAGGTAGCAAATGACAAGGATGCAGAGGAATGTTTGGACCCTGAGCAAGAAGCAAATATTGCTGGCAAACTAGATTATGCCCAATTCAAAGCTGAGACTATTATTGAAGAGAACCATGCAAATGTAGATCTTGTTTGTGACTCTTTGTTTTATACAGTTGCTTCACTTTCAACTTTCCCTATCAAGGACAAAGAATACATACTGCTAGCACACATTCAAAGGCTCTTTAATCTTAGGGAGGATTATTGTTTAGCCATCATTACAGAGGCTTCTGATGCTGCAAATGGCATTGTTGACGTCGAAAATGAATCGAAAGAAGAGTTACTTAAACTTGACACTGAAATTACGGACGACAAGTTTATTGAAGCAGAGGATGCCCTTTCTCTTTGTTTTCGTAAGGCAAAGAATGCTGAGGAAGAGTATGGGATTATTGAAAAGGAATTCCATGGCCTTCAAGACCAACTTGGAATTTCCCAATTTGGAAGAGAAGAGTCGCAATATGTTAAAGAATTAGAAGATACCAATGAGGCACAATCATCAATTAACATATGGAATCCAACTAAGCTAGAAAATGATCAAAATCAATTGGTACTATTATCTCAAATTTTGCAAGATGTATATACATTAATATGTTTGATTTCAACATTCATTTGACATTTATCTTTTTTTACAGTTGGAGATTGAAGATTTTGATAACTTCTTGGGACCAGGTAAAGGGACAAGAGTTGGTATTAGCTCACATAAAGATGTTGCACTTGGCCATTACTTAGCAAGGATTGATCCACATGTTTTCTTGGTTTTTCATAACATCTTCTCAGAGGAAGCAACATGGCCTATACTATGTATTAAGGCACTTACAAGGCTACTTGGTTTCTCTGGGTTACAATACAATGCACACAAGGTGATGCTTTTGGAGAAGACTACAGCAATTAGGATTTTTGGTTATGGTCTTGGTTTCTCTGCTTCTAGAGCAAGATACTTTCTGGCCCTCTCATCTTATGCTTTGGCAGCAAATCAAACTGATATAAAATCAATAGTTGGCTACAAGAGAATAAAATTTATGCATTATAGAGGAAATATCCCAGAAAGGGAGGATGATGTAAAGGCTCCTGAGAGCTAGCTTTGTACTTTTCTTTCTTGAATTCTCAAGTTAAAGTATTCATTCTTTGACATTGTCGTCGAAAAATACTATGAATTTTTAAGTTGAAGTATTCATTCTTTGAAGCTGTCGTTGAAAAAACCAATTGAATAGCTCCTCAAGAGCATTGTTTTTTGTAACTCCACCTCCATGTCTTGTGCTTTGAAAAAAACTTGTACGTGCTTGATAGTGAGATTTTTCCATGCCTTGGCCGCTATAAGTTGCGAGGGGGCCTTGCTCCTCCACAAAGTAAGGCTCATGGATATGAAGGATATGCTGCAAATTCATAAGAGTAACAATCAGTTTCTGCCAATGGAAATTTTATCAAAGAAAGCTTGGATTAAATATTCTCTCTTACCAAATAAAAAGTGATATCTTTTTCTCCCCATGCCTCCTTTATTGCCTGAACAAGATTTGTAATCGAACATTTGAACTCTTCTGGATACGTGTACGTTTTCATTTGTTGCTTGAGGAGCTTTAGGAAGACATCAACATGTCTCCAAACCTCCATCCTTAGAAATGCAAGTCGTGGTGTGGTTGCAACATTTGTCATTATCCCACACAGCTCTCTCCAATGCTCCCAAGTAATGCTCACCTGTTTTCCTGTATGGTTACCTAAAAAACATCTAGCTTTTGAGCCTCCCATTGAGACATCAGCCAAGACATCTCTTGTTTTCCCTGAAAGTGTTGGATCTTTTCTTAAATGAACTTGACCTCCATGAAAACCCATTTTGGAGAGTAATGCCTCACATTTGTCAATACACTCATTCGATAAAGATAAAAGCTTAATTGAGTATGCATAATCAAGATGCAACCTGAGAAGTTTATCAATAATTCTAATCTCTGCATGCAAAGTACATATATGGACATTAGTAAGAGGAATTGAAAGAATTGGATCCCATATATTTTCCTTTTTTTTTTTTACTTAGATCTATAGAGTCTCTAGTTGGGGCTCTTCTTACAAGGCACAAGTTGCTCCAATTTTTAGACCCAACACTTTCCATGCAATAAATACAAGGATATTTTGCATTTTTCCCATTACATATTCCAAGCATACATTTGATAGTTTTCAAGTTAGCGCTCATGTGCCATTCCACATTAAAATTACCAACCCCATCAACAACCAACGTTTCTCCTTCACTTTGAGACTTAATAATGTTTGGAATACATGTATGAGTAAACAACCATTTCAGTGTTTCATGATTCTCAATTGGTACCTGAGCTACACCAACCCACCAAATCTCCATCTCAGACTGGAACTTATGCACTAATGCTTGACCCCCACCATTGATGTATTCCAATGCCCTATTCATGATGCAAATGCTGACTCTTTCCATCTTTTGTCCTTTTTGAATATGTGCTTCATCTAACTTCAAGGCAAACTTTAAAACACCGTGACATTCCTCTAACGTGAGTCTATACATGTGAACCATTGCAATCTGCACTCTTCTTAGATCAACCCATATATTGTTAAATACATTGTATTCAAAACTAGATTTTCTTTTTTTCTTTTCATATAGCATAGATTATTCCTCGAAAACTTGTGGAATCTTACGATTCATGGTAGTCCTTGCAACCGATACTCCTAAGGCTCGAGGTAACCCAAATGCAGTTATTCTAATATATTTTAGATTTTTAAACCATAATCTTGAGATAGCCCGATAACCTTTTCAACTAATGCCCACAATATCACATGTCTCTACAATTTTGTTTGGTTTTATTGTGTCCTTTAAGTCCTTCACTAATTCTTTGAGAGTTGGGCCTCTCAAATCCATATTTTGAGGTGACCTAAGAATCCTCAAAATATCATTCTTATTCATGATCTCTTTTAAAAAATTGATTCTCTCCTCACTCTCTCGAATATTTATACCTGACATGTTGGAGACATATTTTTTTGCAAATTCAATCTTCTTTTCTTTGCTCTCTCACACAAGCTAATTATATTTTTTAATGGTCTCTTTCTCTCTCTTAATCCTATTAAATGTGCTAACGTGTCTTGTAATGACTTATTAGCATTTTTCAAAATGTCAATCTTATTTGTAAGCTCCAAAATGCTTGTTTGTGCAATAAATAATGATTTTCTCATTTCATTCATCTGAGCCATGTATGTGTAAGATGCAAAGTGTAAGCTTTTACAATACCCAAGCATCCCATTATAACCTTCCCCAACATATCTCACGTAGTCATGAATATTAAAAAAATTAGGAGATTTACCTGTTGAAGGATCCTTTGGATAAATATTTCCATCTACCCACAAATCTATATGTTTCTTTCCTTGAGTTCGTTTGTTGGCCTCCATCTCATCTGTTAGTACTCGATGATGTATACTTCTCCAAGATGAATAAATTGGATCTAGTTGGATGGTAAGTTTGTATTTGCATGTGCTTGTATTTGTATCACTGCAGAGGTGTTGCTAAACATTTTAGTAGATCAATGATCGCAGTGATAAGAAAGTGAGCACAAAGAAAAGAATGGCGAAAGAGAATGGAGAAAGAGCGTGTGAAAAGAAGACGTGGGAGTAGACAAATCGCGATATAGGTGGACATTTCTTGAAAATACAAATTCTCCCAAGTTCCAAGATAAAAAATAGTCGAAAAGGTGACACTGACATAAATTAAATTTGAGGGACAATTAATGGCTCAACTCTTTGATGAATTCAATATTCTCTCATTAATCACATCTGAGCAACCAAATTTGGCGTTTTCATTCTTCCAAAATCTCAACTAATTAGCAACTTAATCATTTTCTTACAAGTGCCTTTTTTGAAGCATTTTTGGCCCTAATGAGGTCAAACATCTTAAATTTGAGAGATGAAGACATCTCCTCACATGTTAGAGTCAACAATCAAGGATGGTCTAAATATTCATTTTGAGAGAGGAAAGCAATGGTGGGATGCAAGATAGAATCTATGGAGTGCAAGAGGTGTTGAGAGAGAAGCACAAAAGAAAGTTTAGTGGGTACAATGATATTATCCTTATTCTTTGTTATCTTCACTTATATATGATTGTACAATCTAGACTTATACAAGGAGTGCCTACTCAAATATTGACCATTTTCCTTTATCCCAATAACCTCCCACTTAAAGGCCAATACACCTTTATGGGAGTATAGAAAAAAGTGAAGATAATATCCAATGCCCATCAACACTCTACATGTGTCAACTGAATGGCACTTTGAAAATCACAATGCAATCAGGAAATGCAAGTAGGAACCTCTCATGCAATACTAAATTCTCCCACTAGATGACTAAGCCATATAACTTCCTCGCAAGCATCAATAACTGCAAGATACTTGGCCCCATTTACATGGCTGCCACATCGAGTGACCCAAGTGACTACACTTGTGAAAGCACCCAGCTCTAGTGTCGATTAAGTAAATCATGATGCTTTTCCTATCTCCCAATTCTTTTTGCCAAGGTTTGCCATATATCTAGTGGTAATAACCACTGCCATTGCATAGGCAATGTTTGAATGTGTAGCAACCATGGTGTACATCAAGCTACCAATTGTGGATGCATAAGAAACCTTGGCTATTTCAACCTTCTATTCATTTGATTTGGGGCTATCCTCTTGGCTAAGTTTTGAATACAAAGGTGATGGAACATTGATTTCCTTCCCCTCTCCATATTAAAATGCTCTAATATCTTCCCAATGTATTCCTTTTGAGAAAAATAGAGGATCCTTTTGTCTCTATCCCATATAGTGTGCATGTCATGAATGTGACTAGTATTCCCCAAATCCTTCATGTCAAAGGTTTCATGCAATCTTTTCTTTAGTGCATCCCCATCCATGACTAATTTCCTAGTAGTCAACATGTCATCTACATGTAGAATCCAAATCATGAGACTACCATCCTTAGCCTTCGTAGTTTATAGGAAATAGTCAATCTCACTTTTAGTGTAATCATGGGACCATTAGGATCAACCTTACTCCACTTGTCCCTAGGTATATGCATAAATGCCTCACAACCAAAGATACATACGTGATCATAAGTAGGTATCTTTGCAAGTCACAACTCATCTAGAATTCTGCTACTCAATGTCTTACTAGGAGTCCTATGGATCAAGTCCAATGTTTTCTTTACAACTTCATCCCAAAACCCATTAATGAGACTAGTATTAGAGATCATAGTATGGATCATTTCCTAAATTGTGATATTCATCTTCTTAGCCACAAAATTTTGAGTGGAACCTTCAAGAGTTTCCAAATCTATTTTGATGTCACGGCTAGCATAAAAGTCCATAAAGGCATGAGACATGTATTCACCACCATTGTCAATTCGTAAGCACTTATGCTTTTTACCGAAATGATTCTCTACAATTGCCAATAACTTTTGAAATGCATCTAGGGTAAGCCCAAACCTTCCTCGTGGCATCATCTATGAAAGTCAAAAAATATGAGTCTCCACCTAATAAGACCATGGACATAGCTCCAGGGAAATCGCTATGAACCAAATTCAATCACTTTGATCTTCTAGTTCCATCACCTCTCTTATGTGACAATTTAGTTTGTTTACCAAAAAGACAATGCTCACAAAAATCATGGTTAGAGAAGTTCAAACACACAATATCATTCAAATGGAACAAAGCTTTCATTCCAATAATTAATATGTGCCCCAAATGGAGATGCCATAAAGAAATTTATTATTGTTCAATTCTAGCTACAATGTAGTCTTTGACCCCAAAAACATGTAAAGGATACAAAGTACCAAATTCAAGACCTTTGGCAACAAAAAGAGACCCTTTGTAAAATGTTCATACATGATCTCCAATGATCATCTTGTAACTACAATTATCAAGTTGTCCTATACTAATTAGACTCTTAGTCAAGTCTAAAACATATCGTACATTTTGTAAGACAAAAGGAGATCCATTAGGTAATGACAATCGTGTATACCCCCAATACCAACAATATTGCATGCATAGTTATTATCAAGACGGATGCATCCTCGTTTCTCAACATCATAAGTACTAAACTATTATTGATGCCAGGAGGCATATTCCACGGTGGATTTTGTGAGGTTTTGTGGTGGATTCCATAAAATTATATTTATTGCCGAGGCTCATACACAAGGTGGATTCCTTGTGTGAAAAGTCGATGGGGACGCATGTCCTTTTCGGGTGTCTTGTTAATTTAATGTGCAAGTGGGTGATTCCATACCGGGTGATTCCGTAAAATACATATTTAAATTAATAGATGTTTATGATTTTAGAGTGCGCACTCGTAATAAATTAAGGTTAGGATTGAGTTCTAACCAATTTATTTATCTTGTAGCTGAAGACTGCTAGGTATTCACTTTTGTCGGTTTAATTTTATTATTTTTTAACAATTGTGAATGTTCCAGTTGATATGTAGAGCAGGCAGCGGTGGCATTGGCAAGCACTGGTGGGCGATAGCATGTATTCAAGTTATTTAGAAGAAATTATCATTTTGATGGGCGCGCATCTTAGGTGTGGCGCCAATATTTATTTTGACGCGCTTATTTATAGAAGCGCCTGATATTTATATATTATTTTGTATGCGCATGGATGCATGATTTAAATATTTATTATTTGACATTGTATTTGGGCACAGCCCGACTCTTTGGGCACCCAATCACTTTAATTCTTTAGTTGGACAAAAGCAAACACAAAAGCTAAAGCATGCTAATTGTAAATTGGGCTATTTTTTGAGCTTGGAGATGAATAATATATCAAATACATGCTTTGTGGAGTGCTCACACAAGGCATGGGGGGAGATTGTACCCAATTGGTCTTCTTGCTTCATGTCGTGCAAATCTTCTCTCTTGTTTTTTTGTGCAAAAGTAGAGTTCTTTTGTTCTTGGGGACCTTCCGGCACTCGCTACAGCATCCGATCTATGCAGCAATGGTATCAGAGAAAAACTGAGATCAAGGGCTTCCAATCGCTTACCATCTCGCGCGAAAGTGAAGCTCCTAGAATGATTGAGCTCTATAGCCAGTCTCGTGGCAATCCGTCAATACCAGTGTGTTCCTGGTGGTGAAGAATCCCCTGCTACGCTGTTGGATCACAAAGGACCTCTCCCAGGAAGCAGAGGACCACCTCTAAAGATCTTTTGTAAGTCTCTTTGTTAACAGAGAACAGAGAAGATTAAGCTTTGAGTTAAAAGCTTAATAAGTTTTCTTTAAAAAGATTAGCTTCTAAAATTTTTCGAAACACTACGAGAGGACGTTTTCGCTAGTGACGATTGTGCTGACGGCATGCCGCCGTCCTGATCGAATGGTTTAAAACCATTAAGCTTTTACTAAAGCTTAAGGTTATTGAGTTTCCTAAAGTCTAAAGGTTTCAATGTCTCCCATAGCAGCAATTCACACTAGTTAATCCCGAACCGGTTTTTACCCTCTCTGCAAGCTACTGTTCACCTTGCGCTATGACAGAGTTCAATTCCAGCAAACAGATTGCTACACGCAGACTACAGAAGTATCCTCTTGGAAGAAGACCGTGACATCAAATTCATCATCCTCAAAGAAGAAATACTGCAAAAGGCCATTTTAAAAAAAAGAGAAATAAGCCTTGTAAACCCGACTTTGAGCTACGCTCATCCTGCTAACAAGATTTCGAGTGTATGAGGTTTTTTGGAATTTTACAGGATGTCTGATCAAACCATGGAAGATTTTATTGATTTACCGGAACCAATGATGGAGCAAAAATTGGATCTGATTATGATGTAGCTTCAAGAGGAACAAAGAGCACGTCAAACTTTGCAAGCTCAATTGGCCAAGAACGATCTACCGCCAACAAAGATTGACCGCAATCTGAAGATTTTATACGACGTACGATCGATGCGACACTTGAAGCGCAATCTATTCGGAAAGAAACAAAGATAAGTAAAAGAAATTTCAAATTTCGTACTTTCAATGGGTCACGCAATGGAAAGACTGTACTTGCTTTTATCAGTCAATTTGATTATTATTTCCATGAAGAACAATATGCTAAGTAAGACAAATTTAAGAGTGTCACTAATCATCTAGTGGATAGAGCATCCCTATGGTGGACTGTTGTCCGCAAAAGCATTGATTGTCCTACTACTTGGGAGACTTTCCAAAAGAAATTTTTGCAGAATTTCCTTCCACCCCAATTTCACGAAAAAGTAATCAAAAAATGGGATCTTTTGCAGAGGGATCGTGAGCCTATTTCACAATATACTGAGCATATTTGGAATGCTTTATTGCAACTTCGAATGCTCGAAGATGTACCTGAGGCAACCTATAAACGCGAGTTTATGTTTGACTTCCTTGGACATTTTTATGCGGAGGTGAACATGTTCAAGCCAATGACTCTCGAAGATGCAATTTCCTTGGCCCATGACACTGAAGACAAAATTCGAGGACGAGAGAAGCGGCCGCAACAATTTCAAACTAATGGTAACTTTGGTTCAAAAACAATTCAATTCAAATTTTCAAAGATTCAATTAAAACTATTTCCTTCCATCTTCATTCTGTAAAACCTGGACACGACCCCTTGCTTTACCATCAAACACAAATCCAAACCCTAAGCCATCTTTCTAGCCAAATCCCAACATTCCTAAACTTCCCACTAATACCAATAATGTGTCTAAGGCCAAATCCATAGTCTATTACAAATGCCATCAACTTAGATATCTAGTGGCAAATTGTCAATCCAAAAAGCCGACTGTTCACATCAACTATTTGGGAGCGACAGAATATGAAGAACATGAAGAAATGCTAGATTTCACGGAAAACGATGACAATATCAGTACTACTTCAGATACTTTACCAAGTATGCCAAATCCCCATTCTTTATTAACAATGAAATGTCTTGTGCATGGTAAAGAAAAGACTGTTTTACATGATGATGGGAGCACACACGACTTTATTTCTGCAAAATTGGTCAAAGAATTGAATTTACATATTGTTTCTACTCATTATCGCATCAAGGCTGCATTCTTAGGCACTAGATACAATGGAGCACAAGAAGTGCATGACTTAGAAATTAAAATTGATGATTATGTCGAACATAGAAATTTTTTAGTTGTGCCTTTGCAATCTAGTGAAATTATCTTAGGAATGCCTTGGCGTCATCTCAGTATAATCCCGATATAGATTATTTCACACATTCAATGAAGATTCATTCTAATGGGAAACAAATCACATTGCATGGTATGCACACTTTCGATAATTTTCCATTACTTAGTCATACACAGGCGAAACGTGCATTACGAAAAGGTAGCAAATCCTACTTAATATGGGTGAATGAAATTGAAGTTAAACAAAATCAGATGAATTCTAAGCATGCACAATTTCTTTCACAATTTCAAGATTGTTTTGCTATTGAATTACCACCTGGCTTACCACCTATATGTCCCGAAGATCACAAAATAGATTTAAAGGTATTAAAGTTGACCCTAAAAAGATAGAAGCAATTTTGAATTGGCCGATACCTAAAAATGTGCATGAATTACGTTTTTTCTTAGGTCTTGCTAGCTTTTACAGAAAATTTGTGAGAAATTTTTCATTGCTTACATTACCTTTGATACAATTATTAAAGAAAGGCATTGTCTATCATTGGTCCGATAATCAACAAAAGTCCTTTGATTTACTGAAACATGCTTTAACTCATGCTCCTGTATTGCAATTACCTAACTTCAATATACCATTTTTCCTAGTAGTCACTGATGCTAGTGGATCTGGAATAGGAGCAGTCCTTATGCAAGATTCCCATCCCATAGCCTACTCTAGCTGCAAACTTAAACCCTCTGAACTTAAGTATTCTACCTATGATAAGGAATTGCTAGTTGTAGTACAAGCTTTACGTCAATGGAAACACTATTTAATGGGATCTGAATTCATGATCAAAACTGACCAACAAAAACATCTCCTTAGTCAACCATAAATATCTGACCGACACATTAAATGGGCTGCTTTTATTCAAAGTTTTAATCCACTCATACAATATCAACCCGGAAAAGAGAATGTTGTTGCCGATGCTTTAAGTAGAAGATTGACTATTCATAATGTTTCTGTGATATCTTTTGATTCTCTTCTTCCTATGAAAGATACCTATGACCAAGACCCTAGTTTTCAAGCTGATTTGCATAAATTAGTTGCAAATAACTAGATTCCCATTGATTCATTGTCTTACGCTGATGGATTTATGTTCTATGAAAAAAGACTATGTGTAACTGTTCCATTTCGATCATTTGTCTTGCATGAAATTCATTGTCTCCCATATCAAGGCCATAGAGGAATTATTTCTACTTTGCGTACACTGATTGAAGATTTTTATTGGCCACACATGGAATCTGATGTATCTAATATGTTTAATTTTCCAAAGAGTTAAACGGCACCATGGTAAACAATATGGTTTATTAATGTCTTTACCAATTCCAAAACGACCATGGAAACATATTTCAATGGATTTTATCACTGGTTTGCCTAACACTAAAGCTAATCATGATATGATTTGGACTATTGTCGATAGGTTTAGCAAACAAGCATATTTCATTCCATGCAAGAAAACATTAACTGCATCTCAAGCTGCTCAATTATTTTTTAAAACTATTTTCACTAATCATGGTTTGCCAAAAGTCATTATTTCTGACCGTGATTCTAGATTCTGCAATAATTTTTGGATTACTTTGTTTGCTAATTTAGGAACAAAGATTGATTTTTTATCTGCATTTCATCATGAAACAAATGGGCAAACAGAAGCTACTAACAATATAATTTTAGATCCTTTGCGTCCATACACAATTTCAAAACCACAAATATGGGATACACATTTATATTTACTTCAGTTTGCATACAATAACACACCACATATAGCTACACAGAAAGCACCATTTGAAATCATTTATGGATATAGATTGCCTACACTTGTTACATCATTGTCAAACAAAGTTCAAGCTGCTGATGATATTGCTAACATGCACGCTACTATTTTTTATGAAGTCAAAGATATGATTGCGAAAGCCCAGCAATCATACACAAAACAAGCTAACAAGACAAGAAAAGCTATGACTTTCAAAGTTGATGATTATGTTTGGTTACGCATTGAAAAGAGAAGATTACAAAGTGTTGACAAACACCCTGTTGTAAAGTTAGCTCCTAGATTTTATGGACCTTTCAAGATCATTCACAAAATCAATGACAATGCATTTAAACTAGAATTACCACAACACTGGAAAATCCACAACACTTTTCATATCAGTTTATTACGACCTTTTAGAGGCCAATTACCTATACATCCTGTTTATGAAAACCCTCATTTGTTAGAAGAAGAAATTGAAACCCTTGAACCTGAAACTATTCTAGATACTGACTTTATGACCACTAGAACTGGCCCTAGATATTCTAGATATTTGGTTAAGTTTAAAAATCATCATGTTGAAGAGGCCCAATGGATGCACGCTCGAGACCTAAGTGCTTACCCCTCACTGTTGACTCCACATAGAGCTAATAGCAATTGAGGACAATTGCTATCCCACCCTGGGGGTATGATGCCAGGAGGCATATTCCACGGTGGATTCTGTGAGGTTTTGCAGTGGATTCCATAAAATTATATTTATTGTCGAGGCTCATACACAAGGTGGATTTCTCGTGCGAAAAGTTGATGGGGACGCCTGCCCTTTTCAAGCATCTTGTTAATTTAATGTGCAAGTGGGTGATTCCATACTGGGTGATTCCTCAAAATACATATTTAAATTAATGGATGTTTATGAGTTTAGAAAGTGCACTCGTAATAAATTAAGGTTAGGATTGAGTTCTAACCAATTTATTTATATTGTAGCTGAAGACTGCTAGGTATTCACTTTTGTCGGTTTAATTTTATTATTTTCTAACAATTGTGAATGCTTCAGTTGATGTGTAGTGTAGTCAGCGGTGGTGTTGGGAAGCACTGGGTGATAGCATGTATTCAAGTTATTTAGAAGAAATTATCATTTTGATGGGCGCGCATCTTAGACGTGGCGCCAATACTTATTTTGACGCGCTTATTTATTAAAGCGCTTAATATATATTTATTATTTTATATGCACATGGATGCACGATTTAAATATTTGTTATTTGACATTGTATTTGGGCACAGCCCGACTCGTTGGGTGCCCAATCACTTTAATTCTTTAGTTGGACAAAAGCAAACACAAAAGCTAAAGCGTGCTAATTGTAAATTGGGCTATTTTTTGAGCTTGGAGATGAATAATATATCAAGTACATGCTTTGTGGAGCGCTTACACAAGGCATGGGGGGAGATTGTACCCAATTGGTCTTCTTGCTTCATATCGTGCAAATCTTCTCTCTTATTTTTTTGTGCAAAAGTAGAGTTCTTTTGTTCTTGGGGACCTTTCGGCGCTCGCTACGTACGCATACAGCATCCGATCTGTGCACCAATGTAAAGTAACATGAAACGATGCGCTGGAATCCAAAATTCAATTCTATGACATGCAATTATCCATGACAACCAAGAATGAATTACCAAAATATGATACATTCAAAACATCTCCATCATCACTAACACATGTATAATCCCATTTATCTCTGACTTGCCCTTCTCTTCCTTTTTTCATTATCTTTTTTTGGCCCTTTTGTTTGTACTTCTACTAGTATCAATCCTTCTTTATATATCCCTTCTTATTATTATAAAAGAAGCATTCCATATCCTTCTTGCTTACAAGGCTTACTTGTTGGTTTGCCTCTCACACAAGAGTTTCCCCTACCATTTGACCTTATTTTCACAAGGATGCACTAGAACTCTTTGACCCTACATTGTTCTTCCTATTCTCCTCTAGTGAGCAAACTACTTTCAACATTAGCACTCATAAGAACACCTATAGGTGCAAAGTTACTATAACAATTGTCCTAAAATTATCCCAATTCTTAGGCAACGTGACCAACAAAAACATACTCTTGATCTAATTAGGAAAGCTAATCTTTTGAGATATCAACGAAGAAAAACAAGTATTGAACTCATTGAGATAGTTCAACATAGAAGCCCCATCCTCCATATGGAGATCAATTATATCTTTAAACTAATAAACTTGTGAAGTTGCACTTTCTTTCTCATATAGATCACTTAGCTTTTTTGATGCACCACTTTCTATGTCTTTTATATTGAAACACATAAAGTTTGAGAATGTTACCATGATAGTGAAACATACCAACTCGTCCATTCTTTCCCATTCAATATCATTCATGCCCTTAGACTTAACACCCTTGAATTTAATTTTCCTTGCCTACTTCTTCTAAACCCATACATCACAAATTTGCTGTTTTCAATAAGAAAACTTGGTGTCATTCAACTTCTCAATGCTAAATAATGGATACTACAAAGTAGATGAAGAGGTTATACTGGCTAGAATATTTCATATAAATCAAATAACTAAGTTATGCTCAAAAACGAAAAGAGTTTATTGCAATTTGAATATCATGCAAAGCCAAAGAAGGGCTAAAATAGCATTAATAGCCCAAAAATGAGACAAATGCATGCCAAGCAATCAAAAACTACATCAAATTCCACTTGATTTATTGTTGCACATACATCACAACATCCAAAGCATCACCATTTATAAATTCCTCACTCAACAAGATCTAAGAGTATGCATCACATGCATGTTGTGTATATCTGAAAAATAATGTTGTTTGTTTATGCATTCACAATTTTTTGAAATGTGATATAAAGGTAAAACAAAGTCTTATTTCATTATTTTGTATTAAATAAGTTTCAAAATAAGTCCTTAATCACCTCAAATGTGTGGCTAATCCATTTGCAACAAGTAGATTTCAAGCTACAATCCAAAATTGATGTTCAAAACAAGCATGTTTTGTGTAAAATAGACAACTGAACATTGCACAAAATCAACTTTTTGATAACATAAATCTATGGCTTTCATCATCCTCTTTTTTTTTAAGCTATAAATTGCCTCAATTTGATATTGGATGCAAAATTTATGGGCAAAATACTAAAGTGTTGTCAAACTAACATAGTTATCTAAGCTTCTGCAAGATGCTGCTATATTCACTCAAAAATGATAGAGTGGCTCCCAAAGTGAATGGTTAAAAGGCTTTCTCACTTTCTCCTCTACTGCACATATGCTAGAGAAGACGAAAGTACAAGACAAAACCAACCACCAATGACTTCACAAATAGTGCCAAAAGTGGCCTAATAGAGCCTCAATGGCTCTCCGAACTGGTATACATGTTGAAAGCATGATAAAGAGATTAATACTCTATCAAGACGTAGATAGCAAGCACATGTCATAGAAAAATCTCAAAGCCTCAATCTTTGTGACAAATCTTCACTCCTCGTGCTCCTCACTCCAAGCACAAGCTCTCACAAATGCCATTCTAATACCAATTAAGAGGGAAGCAATGGTGGGATGCAAGGTAGAAGCTATGGAGTGTAAGAGGGTTGAGAGAGAAAAGCACGCAAGAGTTTAGTGGATATAATGTATAGTAACCTTATTTTTTATTATCTTCAATTATATATGATTGTACAATGTGTAATTATACAAAGGGGACCCTACCTAGCTATTGGCCACCCCAACACACTCAAGCATGAAGATCAGAAAAAATTTAGCTGATTATCTTCACTAACAAAGAAAATTAAAGCATAGGATTTTCAAGCACATTAACAATGTGCTAAAAACTATGCATCCATTGTCACCACCACCATTAATTGCTACTTGGGGATATATTTTGAATCTTCAATCGTGAAGTTGATTTTCCCAATCCTACCCAATTTTTTTCCTCATACTAGTAAGAAAAACCAAGTTATTGTACAGACAAGGGTCTCTCCACCCAGATGTGGTAGAAAGAGTCATTTACCTATCCCAAAAGGCATTGCAAATATCATATTAACCACGCTTGTATGAACATGTCAACAAAGTTAACAAGTCAATGAACTACAACTATATGACATGCCCTCTTTGAAGAGGATAAAAAACAAAAATTTAAAACTAGTAACTTGTGAATCAATCCATAAACCCTAAGCCAACCAATCAAAGACATGACTAGGGAGGCTAAAAGAGGAAACAACCCCAAGATGATGATCAAGGAGAGAAGACAAATATGTAAGAAGAAGTCAAAAAAGCAAGAGCAAGATAAGGTGAAATCCCTAGAAAAGGAAAAGACTTTAGAAGCTAAAGAAGAGGACTTTGATAACCATAACAATATTTGATCCCCTTCTTGTGATTTGAAAGATAATGCCCAAATGAAGGCAAATATGTAACTAGTTGAGTCTATTGGAGTAGCTCGAGGATGCTTTAATACTCAAAGCAACTACCACTTTCAAGGTGTTGTTAGCCCTTCTTGAGGCTCATATCCACTATCATGTAATCATCTCTTTACCTATTAACACAAGCTTTTTTTTGGGGGGGGGGGGGGGGGGGGGGGGGGGGAGGATGGACATATGTCACAATTATGCACCCCCAAAGCTTCCATAGGGGTGCCACATGGTACCCCTACATGTGCTCTCTCTCTCTCTCTCTCTCTCTCTCTCTCTCTCTCTCTCTCTCTCTCTCTCTCTCTCTCTCTCTCTCTCTCTCTCTCTCTCTCTCTCTCTCTCTCTCTCTCTCTCTCTCTCTCTCTCTCTCTCTCTCTCTCCAAACTACCACAGAATAAGACACAATGGGAAATTCACATCTACCAATTGGGGCCATGGATTTTGAATCATTCGTATTTGTTAAATTGAATTATCTATATTTGTTAAATGGTGGGAATTATTAATAGAGCTAATGATGGGTGTGATTTGGATTCATGCTAATCTTACCTAACTTTTATATTTTACATGCCAAAAGTGAAGCAAAATGCACAATTACAAGGAGGACTAATTTGGTGAGCTACATTTTTAACTTTTGAGACCTAGCAATGGCAGTTATTTTGTGTGCATTAACCAATATTTTGTGTGTTTAAGTTGTGTATATTATGGCTTGAATAAATTGGCTCTTAAACTAATTTAGAACCACGGATGCGAACAAGTCCATGGCATATATATAATGTGCCTTTACTTGTGTTGGCTATGTAGGTCCCTTATTTGTATACATCACATGTAGGGATCTTAAACCCACATATAAAATATGCATCCAATAGACCAATGAATAAATGAAGAGAGATAGAGACACAAATAGGTAGCAAGAGAGAGAGAGAGAGAGAGAGAGAGAGAGAGAGAGAAGCACATTTAAAGGCTCCTGCTATGGTTAGAGAGAGGGGGGAGGGGAGGGGGGAGAGGTGTGCCATTAAAGCTTGCCAATGAGTTGTCTTGAGAGATAGAGGTCGAGGGTGCTATTGAAGTCTTTGTGACAGTATTTAGAGAGAGAGCGAGAGAGAGAGAGAGAAAGAAATGGATGTGCCATTAAAGATTGTCAATGTGATGTGTGAGGAGGTAGAGGTAGGGGTGAATTATTGATATATAACGTATGTATTATTGTTAATTATTAATATGTGATATTAGAACTTGAATTAGCTCTCTCTCTCTCTCTCTCTCTCTCTCTCTCTCTCTCTCTCTCTCTCTCTCTCTCTCTCTCTCTCTCTCTCTCTCTCTGTGTGGAGGTAGTGATGTACGATTACGTGAAATGTGAATATGAACAAAAAGGGTCCTAATTGATTTATTAACATTGGTGCTTTGATCTTTATTGCAAAGCATCGAGACAAGGTCAATGAGAAGCACCAAGAGAATCTAGACGTGGAGTGCCTAATATCTACTTACTTTGAAAATGACCAAAAGAAAAAATACAAAACATGATCAAAGAAAACAAGCAAGTAAATAAAAAGACTTTTTTAACGGAATAGCAATGCTTGGCACTCTCCAACCACTGGACCTCGAGATCCCCAAGTTAGTCACACAACAGTGTCAATTGATCGCCTCCATCATTAATCCCTTAAGCCCTCCCCACAATCACTCTATGGCATATCAAGGGTAGACCATATCCAAGCTTGCTAGGTAGATTTGACCCCATTGATTTACTGCACAGCATTGCCTCATTTACTAATTAGGTCCTCAAGTGTGGGATATACCTAGGGACCCTCAACCTAGTGTTAGACCCCATTGCACGATCACCTACCCCCTCATATAAGCAAGGTAGGCATACCCCCTTAGGGAGAGCACCACACTACAAGTAACTATAAGGCTACTAACTTGTAAATTACTTGTATTCTCATCAAGAAGCCATCACATTTCTAAATACCCTTTCAAACCTACTAACATGTGCCAAGGGATCACCACATTACTATCTTACAAGATAAGAAAAAAAAACAAAAAAAGAAAGTTTTTGGAAAGCAACCATAGGATAAGAGTGCCAAGCAAGAGATCTAGCCAAGGAAGATGAACAATACCATCTTACAAGACGAGGAAAGAGCTATCGACATGAAAAATCAACTTTGGAGTTCCATAAATTGTAAAAGATATCTGTGAAATTGAAGTGTCAAGCTCTCCTTGTGCAAATCATTAGATGCCATAGAAATATCCTAAAGAGCCGAGAATTGTTACAAGTATGGATGGCCAAAATCCTAAGTGACAAGGCAAAGACCCTATCCTTAAACTGCATAGAAAGTCCAAAAACTAATATAAGGTCAAATCTAATTTGTGCCAACTTGTGTGCGTGCGTGTGTGTGTGCGTGCATGTGTGTGTGCGTGCATGCATGCGTGCAAGCGCTTGTGTGTGTGTGTGCCGCTTACCACAGCTTGAGGTTGAGCTTGAAAGTGAGTCTATTGTGAGTAGAGCTATGCATTGAGTGTTAGGGCATCATGTCCTATTCTCCCGTGAATGCTCTCTCTCACATGGATACCTCTTGTTGTGACAGTGTGTAGTAGAGAGATCAAATAGATCATGGAACAAAAAGAGATAAATCGAGTTTGTGGCATAGATCGAACACTATCATAACATCTCTATCCTTCTAGACTATACAAAGATTGATGCATTGTGAGTTCTTGCATTACTTCTTGAGATTTCCTCTAGCTTGCACACATTCTTGGTATTAAAGTGGTGTAGGTGAAGAAAGAGTGAGAGAAGGATTTTAGGGAGTGTAGGTGAGAGGAAGGTTGCCACAAAGCAAGTGTGAAGGCTCCAAAAAGAATAGATGGTTCCATCTATTCTTATGTATTGGTCTTGAGTCCCTTGACATCATATGTATCAAAAGCTTGAGTACCTTGAGTACAATGGAGTGTCCTAGATTTTGTATAGATTTTAGTTATTAGATAACTGTGAGCCAAAAGAGTGTCTTAGAAAGACAAAGCAATAACCAAATCTATGATAGCCAAATACTTAAGTTATCGGATAAGACAAGCTCCCAAGCTCATCCAATGAAATGCGTTTGTATCAGATCATGTCTCTGATATAGCAAAGTGCTCACAATAGTTTTGGGCTATAAATTTCATCCTGTAACTTGGCTGGAAGTTGGTTATTCCAATACTAAGCATGTGTAGTAACACTCCAAGAAAGCAAACATTTTAGACTGGCTACTTTTTATGAGAGGTATAGACCTAGCCTAACATTGACAAGGTAAAATGTTGCAGTGCTTCTAGCTACATCATCAAAATCCCTCTTGTAACCCAACCAAGTGTTGATTTCATGTGCTTTGTGTCCATCAAATCAATCTCAACATGAACCCAATATCCTATTATTGAACCAGGTTCTAGCATGCATATTTATAGTATTCACACTTTCCAACATCCCTCTTTCTAACTCTAACAAAAGCCGTGATGGATCCCCCAATGAGCTCACTGGTTCCAAGTTTAATGGTCTCAGAGACCTCAGCACCCATAACAAGGGCTTCATACTTCTATGCTTCTAGGTGCCCATATCAAACATACATCAATGTAAGCTAGTACTACATCTTCTTTAGCAGATCCAGAGTAGTATCATCAACGTAAGCTAGTAGTAGTATCATGGGAATGATTTGATCATGCTTCTTTAGCAGATCCACAATAGTACCACCCTTTCAACCAAGGTTTTATGCCAGCAACCAAAGAAAATTGCAACTAGTATCATGTTGAACCCAGGCAGCTGTGGCATCCTGCACAATTTAGTCCATCTTCTGTCTGCCATCACAACATCCAAATATTCAGTCACATTCTCACATGATCCATTGCTTGTTTGCACCACCATGGAAACTCTCCTATTAGAGGTTGCACGTTGTGCAAATCAACCATCAGTTGGACCTTCAAGTCAAATACAACAGAAATTTAGCTACCTACACGTCTTACCTTCTGAAGTACAGTATAATTAAGAGTTTTTTTAGTTCTCTCTATATTCTATGTTATACGTGTGTTCCACAGTTTGGACCAGCAAACAGACCTAACTGATCCAATAACAGCTTGTGTGACTCATCTGGATCATGATTATGGAATTTTTTGCCTTTGCTAGCAACCCCCAAGCCCTAAGGTTATCATCCCACAGTAAAACTAAGTTGCAACAGTATTATAATTTATTCAGATTGATGAACATCATCAATATCAGAATCAACAGCACTTGATTGGTTGTTGCACTTGTTGCGACATGTATTCCAAGCCTCTAATGTCTAGCATTCTCTCCAAAAACTGCAGGGGAAAGTCCAGTTTTCAAAGAAGTGAACATTGTTGTAGCTGGCTGAAGACTGGTTTGAATGTTAACTATTGCTTGGCCCCTCAGAATGTTGGACCACAGGACCCCCCTCAACCCTCAGCTCTGTTGTATTGCTTTGGTTTTGGGCAAAACCCTGTTGGCTGGTTGGCACCACGCACATTGATGGGCATGCAGACAGGTCTCATTTTACGGGTGGCCAACTATTTAAGCTTAAAGGATGCATCAATAACATCCTTAATGTCAGTGTACTTAACTAGCAGCTCATGCAGTGTTGAGAGATTAGTCATACTTAGGCCTAATTAAATGTTAGTCATCTTGATAGCAGCCTACAAAAGTACATCTTTTGATGCAGTAAACTGCTTATTATCAAGCTCTTGCTCTCTAGTTGTCATCATCAGTTGCTTATTACACTCACACTCAGTTGATTAGCATGTTATCACTTCTAATCTCTCTCATCTCTCATGGCAAATGAAAGAGTATGGAAGTATTGAACTCTTGCTCTCTGGTCATGTCATCATTGTTTGGGTATTACACTTACTTGATTGGCATAGTATAACTTCTGATAGTCTCTCATTTCTCATTTCAAATGAAAGAGCATGGCATGGTTTGTCTTTACTAATAACAAGCACCCAGAAAAAATTATGCATGCCATAGAGTGAAGGACAATCCTAATAGAACTAATCACAAATATCCTGTTATCTCCTTCACATGCACGCAAAAACCAATACATTGCATTGAGTAAAATCTCATTGAAATAGAACTAATCACTGATACTCATGTTATCGCCTTGACTAAATCTCTCTGATGCTAAATAGAGCCTAACAAATGGTAGAAAGAAGCACAAAACAATGCAAACTAAACTGTGAAAGCATAATGTGCTGAATGTCCCTTTTGCTGTCTGTATCCTGTAAAAACATGATTTGAATGAATCTACAGGCTGCTAGAGAATGACAAGAATCCCGGTCAAAGGCAGATATGATGCTGCCTGTTCTCAGAAGCAATCGAACAGAAGAAATGTAATTGCTATACAATTATAGAAAGAATTTGATGCTTCACATCACCTGTGCCACTAATTCAGATGGCTCACCATACAAAAAAATATCAAGCTAACAAAACAATGTATCCTGTACACCACTGCTCAAGGAGATGGCTTTCGTGTTTCAGTTACATGCCAGTGGTAAGTTGAAGTGTAATGAAATTGAGGTGGACAACTCCTTCTGAACATCTATTTACGTGGATCACAACCACTCTATTTTGCACCTCTGTTCAATAGTTTTTAGAGAGGTTGGAGACATCCATTGTCGCAAGATCCTGTCCAAACCAAGGTACTCTAAGGTACAGCAGAGTGTAGCAGTCTCTTCAACATCATCATTATAGACATTGTGGCATGATGCCAGGATTAGGACTTGTAATGCTTTATGCTGAGAGAAGCGGCGCACACCAACTCCTGTGACTGATTCACAACCAGAAAGATTGATCTCTCTGAGATCATGACAATTGTCTGCCATTGCAATGACTGTTACGTCTGAAACATTGATCAGCCAGGACAAATTTAATTTCTGCAAAGTTCCCAGAACAGAAAGTGTTACACCACCTACGTCTGAGATTCTGGGGCCACATTCACGAAGATACAATGACTGCAAGGCAGACATCCCTTGTAAATAGTTCATGCCTGTATCAGTGACCCTGTTACATTCAGATAAATCTAACCGTCGAAGTGTGCCACCAGTTCTCCCCCTTGAAAGTGAGCTGAGGCTGCAATCTGTAATTCTTGTACAGCCTTCCAATATAAGCACCTCCAATGAGCTTGCTTCAGCCAGTATCTCTACCCCTGAATCAGTAATTTTGCTACATCCGGCTAAATCCAGATGTGTCAGTTGTGGGCATGATTTAACCATGGCACTGACCCCTGCATCACCTACGCCTTGGCGCCATCTGAGGAAGACATGCCGGAGGTTCTTGCAACCAGCAGCAATGGCTGATATGCCTTCATCTCCAACAGCATCATATTCGTACTCTTCTGAGAAATTCAAGTTTACAAGGTCCCTCGATTTCCTGATGTTGAGGTTCAGCGACTGCAATCCAGGACAAATGCGTGCAATGAGCGAGAGATCGGAGTTGCAAATCGCCCTGCCAGCTTCAAGGCTAACAAGGCAGCGGAAGCGAGGGAGAAAATCTGGAAGCCACTGGGGGTCCAGTATGCGAAGGAAAGTTCGAGTAGAGCCTTCCAACCTTAGCCATCGCCGGCACACTTGTGCGCAAGCCTTGCGATCCACTCTACTGCGTACTCGCCGAAGAATGTTGCTGAGCTCATCATCACTGAGGCGATCAATCGAGGCTGGTTCACTAGTGCCAACAGCAAGACTCATGCTGGTGCGCTCATGAGACCATGTACGACTGGAGTCCGCCATAGAGTTCAGAATGGCGTGTTAAAACTTGAATAGTTCCATAATTTCTGAGCAAAAATGCCTTCCTGGGTTTACTGTAAAACAACAATGGACTGATAACTCTGATTTTGATTTCTGCTGGCTACTCGCTGAACCTCGGAGCCACATGGCAGCAGCGAAGAAAACCAGCATGAGTCATCATCAAACCTTGAATGTGATTGCAACCAGCACATAAGGTTGTCGACAGAAACAGGATCCTGCACATCATCTGCCGTGGATTGCCTTCGCGTATAGTCCTCAAGCAGCTCTGGCATGAACGCTAATGGGTGAGATTACAAACAGAAACAGTAACCTGCACCTGATTACGCGATGGAGCTCTTAATCCGATCCCCACCTGGCAAAATGACGGCAGGAATTCGGCCATGGAAGATCTGAAGCCTCAATTTCGCTTGTGACAAGGGATGATCCTGCCGAGGGAGCTGACGACCGATGCGCAGTGCCAGGAAATTCTAAGATAGGGTTTCATCAGACGTGTGAGCTGGTCCGCGTCCCGGCATGAGAGCTCGCATCGGGAGTAAAGAATGATGAACGGATGGGAATGATGACGATTACGTGACTGTGGTGGGCGTCTTGGCCCAGATCCCAAACGATTCCGCTCTCTCACTCGTGACCTTTCTTTCCGTTTACACGGCCTGCACCCACTCAAAGGTTTCTTCTTCATCCTAAAACTAGACGCTCCGCGCCTAGACTCGCCCCGGTTCTTCCTGCCGGGACAGGCACGATTTTTGCGGGCGGGGGCGGGTGATGGACGTGTAGCACCCACCCTGCGTTCTCTTTTTTTTCTTGTGGGGGATGTGGGGGGCTGCCATGTGGCACCCGCCCGCCACCTCTCGTTAACTAATAGTATAGATGGAACACCGGCTGCACCTTGGACTCTAAGGTTTCTTCTTCATCCTACCTTCTAGGAAACAAGATATATAGCCTTAGTTAGCACATGAGGCTCATCGGCTGCCTTGCTAAAATGCTTCCCAAGACTCTAAAGTTTCCGCATTCCGGAAATAATTTTCGAGGAAGAGGAAGTAAATCCTTTTCATTATCATCTGAGAAGGAAATATCCCCCATTGAGACTGTACCTTATACATATATTTAACAAATATAACTATATTTTGAAAATTTTGAAGAGGATTTATTTCCTTCTTTCAAAGGATTAAGAAGAATTTTTGTCAAGGTGAACAAGTTCTAGGTTGAAGCAAACTCGTCTTTTTGTGAACCTTGCTCTAAACATTTGCTAGCTCGAAATAGGGGTTGTGAGCACATGAAGAGACGGTGCTGAAGAAGTTTCTCACTTTTCCCGAGATCTGTAAGCTTTGCAGCACCACCAATTCCTATGCTTGTGGGCACAACCAAGCATTGAATTTGAGCATTACCTCCATAGCTACACAACAAGTGAGGGTAGTCGCCACCTCAACACACACCCCTTAACTTGTGCTACCACACCTGACGCCTACTTGCATGTGCTTGGGCTAAGAGAGGGGCCAAGTCTGTTTGTGGACAAGTGAAGTTTTTTTTGGGAGGAAACTTAAAATATATATATATATTTAAATTTATTTATTTATTTTTATTTTTACTATGTATTATTTAAAGGTTTGCTTGGGCGGACTCCCAAACCAAGGAGAAAGTCCTTGAGCAAATGTGGCACAAAGAGGAGAGGTTTTGTATTCAAAAAATAAAGAGGGCTTTTTTGAAGGGTGATTTAATAAGAAAAAAGTGAGTCTTTGAAAAAATTATATAACATGATGATGGGCATCGGGTATACAAGAAATAAAGAGTTGTTTTCTTTTGAAGGGTGATATGATGATGAAAAGAGGAAATGTGAGCCTTTGAAAAATCATTCATAGGAAATGTGAGAGAGAGAGAGAGAGAGAGAGAGAGAGAGATGAATTTCTTTTCTAATTGAGGATGAGTTGAAATGATATTTTAATTCTTGAACATATGCATGTAATGTGCGCATACTCCAAAAACACAGACAAATGTACATATACTATGAAAAGAGATGAATTTTCTAGATTAAATGATATTTTAATGGTTGAACACATACATGTAATGTGTGCATATTCTAAAAACATCCACAATAGTACATATTCTATAAAAACAAACACATTATACACACACACACACACACACATGCATGCACACATATGTGCAAACACACACTCATGTATGCACATATCCACACATGCATGTATACATGTAAACATATGAGTGAGAGAAAAATGGAGTGAGAGAGAGGGGAGGAGGGGGAGTAGAAAAATCTAGGAGAAAGAGAGAGAACTATGAAAAAGAGGAGAGAAAATAAAGAAGAGGAGAGAGAATGGATACTAATTTATGAAACATGTGCATAACAGATATATCCATGCACAAACACATACATGCACACTTACACACATGTATACATATGCACACATATGACATGAAAAAAGACTCTAGATATGTTGACTATGTAGTGGAGAGTGCTTGCCTCAACATCCTAGGTTTTAAATCATTTCAAGTACTAGTAGGTTATTACTCTTTCTTTTGGGCAGATTTTGGACTCAATGTTAAGGAGAATGGTATAGCATCCAACTTCTCAAGTTTATTATTTGATGATGAGTGACAAAGTGAAGTTGGAACTAGGGTACTTAGATGTTTATTCTTCATCCTTGCTTCTTGGAACTAGGGTAAAAGACCTCAAGTCCCATATTAATGACAAGTGAAGTTGGAACTAGTATGAAGGGTCCATAATTAGTGATAAATGACTTTGCCTGTCAAACCAATGCTGCAAATGGCAAGCTTCTAAAATAGCAATGTGTGCATGAAGGCATGGGTTTAATCCATGCTACTCAATCTTAGGGATGAGCGAATCTCAAATGGGTTCTCTCACAATTTGATCTTTGGGATGATAAATTACCAAACATCTAATAGCAATAAACAACCATAATTATGCATACTTCGTTATTGAAATCGACCTCTCCTTGGGTCTTCAATGCAACTAGTTTGAAATCTACAATATGAACACAATATAAATAAATCAATTCAGCAAAATAGCCAGCTTAGGTCTTTAAATAGTATGAAAGCATTTTCAACTTCTCACAATAATCAATTCTTGTACTTTCTGATGTGAAAGCAATCTTTTGCCAAAGGAGCTCTGAACAAACTAGTTTTGGAATGACTACAATCTAAAAAGAGTACAATATGACCAATTTGGGTTGTGCCAATGTGAAAGCACTCTCACTTTGGGTTAGATTTAGCTCAAACTAGCTCAATGTGTCCTCTTAGTGTAAAAAGGGGCTTAAATATGAAAACGCAAAAGCCTTAGACAATAAGGCTTAATGATAAAGGCCTTTAATCAAAAGCAACTTGCCATCTTGTAGATGGCAAGTTGCGTAAAACGCACCAAGCCTTCAATATGGTCTCGATTTGGTCATTTTGATCCACAACATCTTCTTTTACCTCTCGATTTGGTTAATGAGCCACAAGGCTTAATTATGAAGCCACAACAAACTAAAAAGTCTTAATCTCTTCTTCTCTATTTTATAGACATAACCCCCTACTTCTTAAAAACAAGCTACCCCTGACCTCAATGCTTGCAGGCATTAGATACATAGACCAAGACCTCTTCCCAAGCATTCCAAAACCAACTTGTTTTTGCCTTGAATTTAGCCATTATTGGATGGCCTTTCCCAATCGGGCTATGATAAACCCTAAATCGAGGCTCAATGGCTCCTCAAGCTAGAATGCGTGTTTCACATAAATGGAGAGCCCCATAGTGAGATTAGTATCTCTATCCAATTCGAATAGCAATATGAATGTTGAAAAAAAGAAGATTGAATCCTTAGATTGATTGACAAAGCTTGACTCATTAGATGCCTAATCATGTGGCATATTAAAAATGTAAAAAGTTGGCTTTACACAAACAAGTAATTTTGCAAATTTTACCTTTTCCTAATAGATATGTGCAATCTAAAATTGAATGTTATGATCATTGATCACTAAAACCACGGTTGTGTCTAGCAAGATACAAAAATTTAGAAATACCTCTAAATTAGTAAAGATGATGTTTTAAAATTGATGGTGTTAGAGGTAGAGGGTTGTAGGGCACCTAATTCAAGGATATATGTGCCTTGCACATCATCTACTTTATCTAACAGAAGTTTAATGAGCCTTTTAGGATTTCATGGAAACCCTCACCTCAAAATTGAGTTTCTTATTTTGGAAGCCAATAAGGGTTATCAATTAAGTAGCCTAATAAAAATGTAAAAAGTGGCTTAACACAAGCAACCACTTTTGCAAACATTGTACTTTGCTAATAAATACACACAACTAGAACTGGATGTCATGATTGATGCTCACTAAAACCAAGGTTTGTGTTAATAAAAATACAAAAATGTATAAAGTACTTCCATTACCAAAGATGAGGTTTTAAAATTGATAGAGATAGTTCAATTTAGTTATACTTTTACAAACACTATTTGAAAGAAAATGTATAACTCCTTAGGCCAAATGCTGCTCACTAATGTGATTAAGTTTGCTAAGAGAAAGGAAACACATTATCTAACTTCTATTTTTCTAGATTAAAACATATTTCCATAGTTTTTACAAAAACTTCCTACCTTATTTACCTAAAATAGTTGTAATGGGTTTCAAAGTCCTTTGCTCACCATATTGCAAAGAAAACTTAATCCAAAACTTGATCACATCCATCCAAAAGTTTGAAGGTCAAAATGGACTAATCAACATGCAAAAAGCTCTCTTTTGGTGTTCATGCAAGTTCGAGTGGATGGGGATCCTAAATCCTACATGAAGTCACTCAAGTAGGGTTGTTAGCCTATGTGATTCTTGGATCAATGTTTGGACGTCAAACTTATTCCTTATTAGAAGAGCGTTGGTGGTTCTTATGGAATGTGAAACTTCCTCTAGGATCCAACTTGTTTGCATTAGACACAACACCAGCCATATTCCACAATATAAAAGAGCATTGGTGGTTCTTATGGAATGTGAAACTTCCCTAAGATCCAACTTGTGCATTACACACAACACTAGCCATATCCGTAATATAGAATGGACATTGGACCCACCTCCGAGCCATAGAGGCAACCTCTTGAAATTCTTAAATCCAAGATTTTGTCTACTTCATATTCTTGGTGATGTTCAACTACGATTGGAGATGATGGTTTTGGTATTCTTATAGGGACACTAGATGTATGACATGGCTCCAAGATTGAAACATTGAATATAAGATGGATTTTCATGGATGGAAGAAGCTGGAGATGATATGTGATTGGATTTACTTAGCCAAGAATCTTGAAGGGCCCAAGTCATTGATAATCTAGTTTCTGGAGGAGCAAGAAGAGTGTCGATCACATTGAAGAAGCCAGAATTTATCTCCAACTTTGTATAATGGGTGTTCCATGTGAGGTTTATCTCTTGTATTTCTATTATATTCCTCCTGAGATTGTTTGATATGTGCTTGCAACTCTTTATGAATATCAAAGAGGTATTGATCTAAGTTTGTAGCAGTAGCTAGATTCTTTCCCTATGATCTTACATGATTGTCTAGCCTTGGGTGTTGACCATAATTAGCAAAGAATGGTGTGAATTGAGTGGAGGCATGGGAGGAATTATTATATGCAAACTTAACAAGGGGTAATGGATCCACCCAATTGTCTTAATGATAGTTGATTGTGCATCTCAGGTATTACTCCAAGACTTGATTCACTCTTTCTATTTTTCTATCACTGTGTGGGTGATCGATTGAAGAAAGATTCACTTGTACTCCCGAAAGTTTAAAGAAGCTTCTCCAAAATCCAAATATAAACTAGGGGTCGCAATCACTTACAATATCATCAGGTAACCCATGGTACCAATATACATGTTCTAGGAAGAGCCTTGCTATTCCTTCTCCATTGATACTCTTGGTTGTTAGGATAAAGTGTATCATTTTTGTAAATTGATCAACCACCAACACCAAGATAGAATCATACCCTTTGAAATAAGGTAGTTCGACAATGAAATCCATGGATAAGGATGAACATACCTACTTGGAATAGGTAATGTTGGAGAAGGCCATGAGGTTAATGACTAGGGACTTAAGCTCTATTGCACATGTCACAAGAACACACAAAGTCCTTGACTAGTTTCCACATTTGTAGCCACCAAAAATCCCATGAAACTAGCTCAATTGACTTGTTAATCCCCAAATGCCCTACTAAGGGGAGATCATCTCTCTTCTTGAGTATATCCACTTGTAAAGGACCAAGAGGAATGTAGAGAAATCCTTTATAATAGAGCAACCCATCAATGTTCTAAAAATCCCTTTGTGTTTATTCTTGGCCTTGATGTAATTGCCTCCTTATGTCCTGGTAGATGAGTCTTTTGTAATTTGCTTCTTGACCTTTGATAAGAATCCAAAGTATTTTGGGGCTTTGTTAATAACTACCCTTAACTTCAGTTTCTCATGTTTCAAGATTACTTATTTATGTTAGTCGTGCGCTTCATCGCCTTCTTTTAGTGCTACGTAGGATCTTCAACATAAAGCATTTGGCTTTCCTTCTTGGTGGCCAAGCCTATAGATAATGATGAAGTCAAATCTAGATAGGAAGCCACTCCATCTTGCTTGATGACAATTCACAATACTCTAGATTCTTGTGAATCCATATAGATATTGATCTTATGAGGGGTGCCTTCAAGTAGGTGTCACAGGATCTCCAAGGAATCCACAATACTTGAAAGTTCTTTATCATGAATTTCATCATTGATTTTTGTACCAAAGAATTTTCTCAATTGGAAAGCTACTGGATGAACTCGATTGTCATCAATGATCTAGAATAGAATAGATCCAAATGTAGAACTAGAGGCATTTGTCTCTATAATAAAGAAAGGGCTTCAATGGATCTACCCTTGTTCTTTCTAGTTAGGTTGGCTAGAGGGGTAGCAATATTAAAGTAATCCTTAATAAAGGTTCAATAAAAACTTAGAAATACAAAAAAACATTGAACATCTTTCATTACCTTCCTTTACCCTAACAAGATTGTAAGCACCATAAAGATCTATCTTTGTGAAGACTTTGCCTGTCCCAAGTTGTTCAAGGAGTTCTGGAATTAAGGGAAGAGTGTAACCATTCTTGATAGTAATCTTATTGAGCCCTCTATAGTCCACACACATACGAAGGGATTCATCTTTTTTCTTAACAAATAGAATTGGAGCACCTACAGTGAGGATTTTGAATGATTTATAAATCCCTTGGCAAGATTCTCGTCAATGTATTTCCTAAGCTTTACTCATTCATATTGGGATAGTTTTATAGATGGGGCCGAAAGGAGGTTGAGCTCCTTGTAAATCTATTGCACAATCATAAGGTTAGTGTTTTGTTAGCATATTTGCATTCTTTATTATATTCTTGAACTTTGTATATTGAATAGGGAGTGTGTACACCAAGCTTTCATCCTTTGGCTTCTCCATTGGAATTTCATAAATTAAAAAGGTGAATTCTTCTTTGCTTGACATAGGAATACCTTTTCCCCAATGTATTTTGGTCAAGAATTCTTCGTTTTATTATTTTGCACTAGCCTTGGTTCAACCTTTCTAGACCTTTGATTGGTGTCGAGGTTATGTGATTCTAGCCAGGGCCCAATAACAATGAGACTATTTGGGCAATGGATGATGTTGAAGGCTCTATCTGATATAAGATCCTTGAGGGTAACTTTAATGTGTTGAGTCTCATATCTGGAAGCAAGAGGTCGACCATCAATTACTTCTGCACATACTAGCTTTGCTTTCCTTAGAAGTTGTATACCATGTTGCTTTGCAAATTTCTCATCCATAAAGCATGAAATGGCTCTAAAGCCTAACAAAGCTTGTCTACTCTATTGTCTTTTCTCCAGGTGAATCTTTATTAGTAACATAAATGGGTTCGGTTTTGAGCCTAGGGCCAATGTGTCATGCACTCATAAGTGCCTTGCCTTCATTAACATAGAAGTTAGGAAAATCTTGATTAACCTCCCAACCACTCAAGATGATAGTGTCTTTTAGCACCACATTAGTACCTTTTAAGTCCATTCACACTAATTACCTATCCTTTGACCCTTTGGTCCATATTACCTTGTGCCCTATCAACTATCTCTTGACCCCTTAACCCCACCAACAGCTTAGCATAATGGTCCATTACCTACTATTCATGCTATGGTTGAGCTATCCTATGAACCATGTCCACTTGGGACTCTTTCCTAATATTACTCCCCCCTTTTAGAAGAGTTTTCATCCTTGAAAACAAAAGTGGGGAATCACTTCTTAAGTATAGTAATTTTCTCCTAAGTAAAATCTTCTTTAGGTCCATCTTTCCACTTGACCAAAACTTGTTTTTGAACATGATGACGTGTATGATGCTCATGGAAATCCAAGATCCGCTCTGGTTCATGAAGTTGAACTAATGGTTCAATAATTTCTACTACCACTCCTTGAGCACCAAACTATCATCATTATCAAGTTTCCTTTGCAATTGGCTAATATTAAAGATTGGATTATCTCTACTAGAGGATGATAGATCTAATTTGTATGCAACTTCACAAACACAATTAAGCATTGCAAATGGGCCAGAATACTGTGGAGGTAACTTAAGAACTATTCCAGAACAAACTATTTGAATGTTTTGGAATACGTAAGTAGACCTTATCATGTTTTTCAAAAGTGACCATATGTTTATGTTCATCTATATATTTCTTATAATGGCCTTTAGCTTGCTTAGAATTCAAGTGTGCTTCTTTGAGCATATCAAAATGATCTTGAAGAAAGTTCTTGATATGTTGGATTTTCGCATCACTATAATTGGTGATTGAGGTTGAAATCCATACATAAGCATGAATGTACTAAATCATGTAGTCACATGCTTAGCACTATTGTAAGCAAAATCTAATATGGGTAACTAATCTTCCCAATTAGATTGTTTTTATTCTTACATATACTTGTTGCATATGTTTTAGAACTTGGTTTACCCACTCAGTTTTCCCATCCATTTGAGGATGATAGATTAAGCATTATATTTAACCTTTTGAATACAACTCTCCAAAAATGGCTATTAAAATTTTGATCTCGCCATCACTTATGATATTGATTGGCAATCCATAGAGCTGATAAATATTCTCCATAAAAATTCATGCTAATTCAGGAGTTTTAACTATTGTCTTTGTTGAAATAAATATACACATCTTATGAGCCTATCTACTATTACCCAAATGGCATCATGACCACGATTGGTAGTAGGAAGTCCAACAATAAAATCCATAGACTATTTCACTTACCATTAGACTATATCTCTAAAGGGTGTAAAAGTACATCTACCTTCAGGCACTCGCCTTTGTTCACTTTGATACTCTTGGCATTGAACAACATCTTTCTTCATATCCTTATGCATCCTAGGCTAATAAATGTGTCTACATACATGTGCATACATCTTTCTTATTCATGGATTACCTACACTAAGGCTATCATGATACTCATGAAGAATTTGGCCCTGCATGTTCAAGTTTGAGGGTACAAATATTTGACCTTTGTGAAGCAAGTACCCATCATCAATGGTAAAGTTCTTCCATCGATTGACATCATCACTTGTAAGAGAGGAGTTCTATGTGGAATTCATATCTTGTGCATGAGTTGGTGAGGGACCCCTTCTTTTAACCATATTCCACACCTTTTCATAAGAATGATCACGCTCGCATTTTCCTCATAGAGATTCAAATAGATCACTCTTCAATATTGTAAATGAGAGTGTGTCAATCTCATGCATTCTACTAAGAGCATCAATTACAACATTATATCAACCCTTGTGATACTATAATGTGCAGTTAAACTCTTGAAGAAATTCAGTCCATCAAGCCTTTCTTCCTTTCAAATCCTTTTGGGTAGTAAATCATTTGATACTCTCTTGATCAAATACTAAAGGGGATGTAATGGCAGTGGAGAAGAAGAAGAGGAAGATGCAGGAGAGAAGAGCACACACAGTGTAGGTGCTGTCCAAAAGTGTATAGACAGCCTTATTGCACTATCATATATATATATGAATAAAGAATATGGGCAGTCACTGTACATGGGCAGGCCCAAGGGCCTTTTGCCCCCAACAACCTCCCACTAAAAGGCCAATTGGCCATGGAGTGAAAAAACAAAGAAAAAAGAAAAAGAGACAAGGTGAGGAATCATGACATCTCACCCAACGCCCAATCGGAAAGCGAGCTGTGCAATAAGTGGGAACCTCTGTGAAAGAAGAGTCAAGCCTCTCCGAGTCCATGACATCCAGGAGATAAGCAATCTCGCAGCTCCATACAGTGGAGCAATCCAAGAATACTTCTCATAAAGCAAGCACAACTCATGAGTGTAATATTGTAATGCATAAGCATCAGAGTAGTGCATAGCATCAGCGTGGTGCATAGGAGACAGCTTAGAGCACATAGACTCTCCAAATTCAATCATAGAAGAAGGGCCAAAATCCTGGACAGATGGGGTCTCAAGATAGTATGCGGCCTCAACGAAGCGGAAGACTGACATACGGTTGTAGCATCAACCATAAAGCGCACTGAACGCTCATCAAGAGGCTTGAGAGATGTCTGTGTCTCATAAAAGATAGCATGATGGCTACATATAACCTACTGGGCATCTAAATCCCATAACCTCTAAGCCTAAAAGTCACCATCTCCATAACCAAGGAGGATACATCTGCATGACATAGGCATATTTGGCATACATACAAATGTATGCCAACCAAACATCCTCAAGTAATCATAGGAGGGTCTCATGCCACTCCATGCCTCGTGTGGTGTAATACCATCCCAAGTCAGACACGGTGTCCTATTAAGCAAGTAGAATGCCGTCATAAGGGCCTCACCCCAAAAGCCATAAGATAACCCAACTATGGTAAGCATAGAAGCAACCTTTGCCTATAGACTCAAGCACATGCCATTGGCAATCCTGTAATACCGTGGGCATAGGAAATCAATGCCAGAGTGCTGACAATGTTGAGATATCGAGCTCCACTCGTGATATGCTAGGGTGACCGTTGTGCATTTATGTCACCGACGTGTTAGTTGCAGATGCGGTTAGTACACCGCCCATGAATAATAGCTACATGACAGCTATCCTTATCTACTCTAGTTCGTGGCTCAGTTAGTATGCCACCTTAGTTAGTTGAGTTTGGTTTGAGACCCATATATAGGGTTCTTCTATTTCTTTATATAAGACTTTTCTTTTTGGCTTACACGACTAAGAAGAGGAAAATTGTTTTCAGCCTCTACCTTTGTGTGTATTCCCCCATTGTGCAAGCAAGAAAACTACAAGTGAGACTCCTTCCTTCTCTCCCACAATCTTGACATGGTATCACAGCCTTGTTCGTGGTAAGGAGCTCAAGAAAGCAAGCCAAGCTCGCGGTGTTCTGGTAAGAGGAGCAGTGTTACTTTCATTTTCTGTTTTGGGAGTAGATCTCTGCTGCAGGTAGCACAGCCGGAAATTGCAAGAGTGCATTGTCTCAGGTTGAGACGCCCTTCGCGGTGAAGCAAGAGGGCAGTATATGATGCGGGCGAGGGCTTTAGCCCTCGGTGACCCTGTTTTTTTTATTTGAGGCCATTTCGGGGCCTGTTTTGGAGGCAGAAGTTTTCTGCACGCACTTAGGAAAAAGCCCAGTTTTATGCTATGCGACCACTGTTCTATAGGTCGGTGAAAAGTTACCACAGAAATTGCATCGTATGCTTGTATGCAGAGACATTGGGAGTTACAGAATCATCCCTGTTGCTTGTTGATGCAAAATCGTCACTAGGAAGTGACTGTGTGGTTAAATACCACTTTCGTCAATTTTGCAGATTTGCCCTTGTGAGGCTGAAGCTGTGTTCTTTGTAGTGACAGAATTTCTTGCAGTGTTCTGTAATGGCATCTGATTCTCTTTCACAGATTGTCACTGAAAAGCTTGACAAGAACAACTTCCAAGCATGGAAGTTTAGAATGACGAATTTCCTTATGGGAAAAGGATATTGGGAATTTGTTGCAGGAAATGAAAAAGAACCAGTTCTTCCTGATGTTCCCAATCAATAGCAAATACAGGCATTTAAAGCATGGCATGAGAGAGCCAGGAAAGTTATGTACTGGCTGTCTATCAGTATTTCAGACTCTATGATTGTGCATATTCAGGATGCAAGTACGCCAAAGGAGGCATGGGATACTTTGTCAAAAATGTATAGCACAAATACTCAAGCCAGGAAAATGCAGCTCAAGCAAGAGTTGCATAATGTGCAAAGAGAAAATATGAGCATCAATGACTACCACATGAAGGTGAAGAAGATTGCAGATGCACTTGCTTCCATTGGGTTGCCAGTGGAAGATGATGATTTAGTTTTCGTGACCTTGAATGGTCTAGGAAAGGATTATGCACAGTTCCGAACATCCATTTCCGTCCATGAAAGATTTCCTGATTTTGAGGAGTTGATTGCTCTTCTAATTTCTGAGGAGCAGAGAAATGGTGGTGCATCTTCTTCAGGAGGAACTTCAAAAGAAGTTGTCTTCTACTCAAATGCTGGAAGAGGTAGAGGCAGAGGTAGAGGAGGCCGATTTGGAGGCCGTGGTAGAAATTAGAATATGCAGCAAACTCAAGAAAACCAGTCCTATGGAGGAGGACGTGGTAACTCTAGAGGTAGGGGGAGCCAAAGAGGTTGTGGTGGATGGCAAAGATGCCAAAATGCAAACAGTAATGTTGAATGCTACTATTGTGGTAAAATGGGTCATATGGCTAAAGACTGCTATAAAAAGCAGAATGACATAATGAATGGAAAACTGCAACAAGGGAATTATGCATCTTCTAGTAGATAGGGTGATGACAGAAATGAGCATTTGTTAATGGTACAGCACATGAACAATTCTGTGACAAGTGTAGAAGAAAGCAACGATGTATGGTATGTTGACTCAGGTGCATCAAACCACATGACAGGTCATGCAGAATGGATGGAGGATGCAAGGAAAATGGAAAAACCAGGATTTGTGGAGACTGGTGATGATACTGCACATCCTATTGTGCAGATTGGAAAATTTCCTTTGTCTATGCAGGATGGGAAAAAGAAATACCTGTCCGATGTATTTCATGTCCCCAATATCACCAAGTATCTAGTTTCTGTTGGTCAAATGGTTGAGCAGGGCTTGCAGGTCAGATTTAAGCCTCATGGATGCTTTGTTGAGGATATGAAAAATAAAGGTCGCTTGATAGCAAAAAGAAAGAAGAAGGGCAGAATGTTTACATTGGATGCAGACATGCCTGAATTGAGTGCAGCAATGTTTGCACATGGGACCGATGTAGTTGCAGATATTGATATCTGGCATAAACGCATTGGTCATGTTAATGTACAGCGACTTAAATCAATGCAGGCCCAAAACATTGTTGCAGGATTGCCTAAATTCAAGGTTGCAGAAATGCATAAGGTATGTGAAGCCTGTCAATTTGGAAAACAGGCAAGGAAACCATTTCCTAGACATGTTCAAGAGAGTAAGAAGTCATTGGAATTAATCCACTCTGATGTGTGGACTACTAAAGCTGCATCTCTTGGAGGCTGTCATTATTTTGTCACTTTTATTGATGACTATAGCAGAAAAGTTTGGGTGTATTTTATGAAAAAGAAAAGTGAAGTTTTTGGGCATTTCAAAACTCTTAAAGCTATGGCTGAAAAAGAAACAGGTCTGCAAATAAAATGCCTAAGGTCAGATGGAGGGGGAGAGTACATCTCAAATGAGTTTGCAAGGTTCCTGCAGGAGCATGGCATAAAGCAGCAATATTCATGCAGTCATACCCCACAACAAAATGGAATTGCAGAAAGGAAAAATAGGCATATTGGAGAGGTATCTCGTGCCATGCTCAACAAAAAAGACTTGCCAGATTTTTACTGGGCTGAAGCAGTTGCTACATCAGTCTACATAATGAACAGGACTCCCACTGCAGCAATACATGGGATGACTCCAGAGGAGAGGTATACTGGTAGGAAACCAGATATTTCTCATTTGAAAATTTTTGGTTGCATTGCCTATGTACATGTGCCAGATGAGTTGAGATCCAAGTTGGATCCAAAAGCTGAGAAGTGCATCTTTATTGGTTACTCTCTGCAGCAAAAAGGGTATAGATGCTATAACCCTTCTACTCGTAAGTTTACAGTGAGCAGAGATGTTGTTTTTGATGAGATGAGTAGCTGGTATAAACCAGTAAATGTGATTGATGATGTAGATGCACAAAATGGTAATGCTGCACAGAATTCACAGCAGCAGTCACAAAATATTAGTGGACCTGGAGCATCCTCTAGCAGTGGTTCACATTCTTCGCCATGGACAGGCAGATTGAGATCAGGAGAATCTTCTCAAAGCAATGCAGATAGTGGTATGCAGGTATCACAAAAAGGAAAAGAGAAGGTTGATCAGCCCATGTTTGATGTGAATGCAGGTCACTCTTATGTGGATGGTGAATCCAGTGGCTCAAAACAGAGCATTGATGATGAGTTGGGTATTCCTTCTATTGTTACACTTGGAGTAAGGAAGACTAGGGATGTTTTGAGAACACCTGGGAGTGCACCTACTTTGCGCAGGTCTACGAGAGCTAGGTATCCTGTGGATAGGCTGAAATATGATGGATTTACAGCCATTCACTATGCATATATGGTCAAAGTGATACAGGAACCAGAACCCACTTCTTTTGATCAAGCCATGGGAAAAGAAAAATGGGAGAAAGCCATGGATGAAGAAATGGATGCCTTGGAAGCAAATGCTACATGGGAGTTGGTATCTTTGCCTAAAGGTAAGAATGCAATTGGCTGTAAGTGGGTTTATAAGGTGAAGCACAATGCAGATGGTTCTGTGAATAGATACAAGGCAAGATTAGTAGTCAAGGGGTATGCACAAACATATGGCATTGACTATGAAGAAACATTCAGTTCGGTTGCAAGGATAGCAACCGTAAGAGCAGTCATTGCTATGGCTGCATCAAAGGGATGGTCTTTACATCAGATGGATGTAAAGAATGCCTTCTTGCATGGTGATTTGCAAGAAGAGTTCTATATGGAGCAGCCACCAGGTTATGTGCATGCTGTTCATCCTGAGTTTGTTTGCAGGTTGAAGAAAGCCTTGTATGGCTTGAAGCAAGCACCTAGAGCATGGTCTGACAAGATAGGACAGTATCTTGTCACTATTGGCTTTCAGATTTTCAAGGCAGATTTCTCACTTTATGTGAGAAAAACATAAAAAGGTATTATGCTACTTGTCATTTATGTTGATGATTTGATTATGACAGGTGACAGTGATGAAGATATCCTTCATGTGAAAATGCTATTGAAGCAGAAGTTTGAGATGAAGGATTTGGGAGAGCTGCGTTATTTCTTGGGCATTGAAGTGATTAGATCACCAAGTGGGATACAGCTCTTGCAGAGGCAGTATGGATTGGACATGCTGTCCAAATATGGGATGACAGGCTGTAAGCCTATTTCAGTTCCTTTGGAGTAGAATGTGAAGCTGAGCGCAGATGCAGGTGAGCTTATGGAAGACCCTACTATGTACAGACGCATAGTAGGAAGCTTGATTTATATGACTATTACCAGGTCAGATTTGAGCTATGTTGTTGGATTGGTAAGTCAGTTTATGCATGCTCCAAGGAAACCGCATTTGGATGCGGCTAGACACATACTCAGGTATGTGAAGTCCACATTGCAGTATGGACTATTTTATGAGACTGGGGTTCAAATACAGTTGCATGGATATACTGATGCTGATTGGGCTGGTAGCATTTCTGATAGACGGTCTACCAGTGGATATGTGTTCTCTTTTGGGAGTGCTGCAGTCACTTGGAGTAACAAGAAACAGCCTACAGTTGCCTTGTCCAGCACAGAGGCTGAGTACAGGGGTGCAACAATAGCTGCATGTGAGGTAGCTTGGTTGCATAAGCTACTCTATGATATGCATCAGCCTACAGATGGGCCAGTTGTCATTTATTGTGACAACATGAGTAGTAATAACCCAGTCTATCATGCTAGAACAAAGCACATTGAGGTGCATTATCACTATGTGCGGGAGAGGGTTTTACTAGGTCTTATTGATCTAGTTTATGTCAGCACAGAGGATCAGGTAGCTGACATATTTACGAAGGCATTGGGCGTAGAGAAGCTGCAAGTTCACAGACCTACTTGGTGTGCAGGAATTGGGAATGAGCTCGAGGGGGAGTGTTGAGATATCGAGCTCCACTCGTGATATGCCAGGGTGACCGTTGTGCATTTATGTCATCGACGTGTTAGTTGCAGATGCGGTTGGTACACCGCCCATGAATAATAGCTACATGACAGCTATCCTTATCTACTCTAGTTCATGGCTCAGTTAGTATGCCACCTTAGTTAGTTGAGTTTGGTTTGAGACCCATATATAGGGTTCTTCTATTTCTTTGTATAAGACTTTTCTTTTTGGCTTACACAACTAAGAAGAGAAAAACTGTTTTCAGCCTCCACCTTTGTGTGTATTCCCCCATTGTGCAAGCAAGAAAGCTACAAGTGAGACTCCTTCCTTCTCTCCCACAATCTTGACAGACAATATGATTGAAAGTTGGGAGAGATAGCATGACTCTCATAATCCATCTACAAGCACTTGGACCTGCAACCAGCAGAATCCATAAACTTGTCAAGCATAACTGCAGCATCGTCAATCCATACCAAGGGAAAAGCCCAAACACGGTGGGTAGCATGATCCATGAAGGTCACAAAATGCAAAGTTCCACCGAGTGACTAGATAGGCATAGGTCCATAAACTGCACAATGGACAAGATCTAGAGGATCATGCCTCTCATGATCACCATGAGCCAAAGGGGCTCTGCAACAAGGACTATAAGAACAATCAGGGCAAGCATCAATATCGGCATGTGACATAGGAGAGGCAACAATACGTTTGAATGAGCTCTCTGTGGTACATATGGCCTAGGCAATAATGCCATAACAATGCATGTGGTATCTGGATAACTTCAACCATAGAATCTCCCACATGAGAGACATGCACTGGGTAATGAGAACCAACTCTAGAACCTCTAGCCAAAACCAAACAACCATGACAGATCTTCCATGACCTATCCTGAAGAGAAACAGAGTAACCTGCATCATGCAACTTGCGTATAGACATCAAGCTCTTACTAAGCATAGGAACGTGCAATACATCATGGAGCACAAGAGAAGTCCCATCAAGAAAAGCTAGGTGTATGTCCCCTATACCAACAATAGCATAAGTCTGATCAAGGCCCAAATCAATACATTTGTCAACCTCCTTGTAAAAAGAGAACCATGCTCTATGAGGGGTAACATGACAAGAGGCAGAAGAATCTAATAGCCAATCAAAGACATAGGATTGATCATTGAGCAAGTAAGCTGTAGGGAAACTAGATGATAGGAGGACATGCTCAACTACATCATCCATCATGGGTAACTGCATGTACCTCACCACTAGAAAGAGTAGTAACACCTATTGGATCACTGACTCTCTGCTCATGTTGGGTCTGTCTCTATCTCTGTTGCTCTCTAATCCGTCTAAAACATTTTTTTTTAGCATGCCCAAGCTTTCCACAATGGAAGCATACAACATCTGTAATTGAAGAACCTGTAGAAGACGACAAGGAATCCAAGTCATCATGAATAGGGCTATCCATAGCATCCATGGAGCTCAAGGAGTCGAGGGAAATAGAGGGAACTTGCTCATGAAGACAATCATCTGCAAGAACATCAGTGGTAGAAGCATGCTGCAAAGGCTCATGAAACCTCAATGGACGGGAGGACATAAAGGCATCAACCAAGGATGCAAAAGCTCCCACATGAAGAAGAATTGTAGCCAACTGCATGACATAACCAACCACAGTACGGTAAAGCATAAGACATCTATCATAAGAGCATACGGATTTCAGCCATAAAATCAGCCCATAACCATATGCATAAGCATAGCTCTATAGTACATAATGCCATCTCAAAAAAGCCAAGTCAAGCCAAGACCGACAAGAGGCAAAAAAACCTGCAAGAGTCAAGCTCCAAGAAAATCCCAAGTATCTGTACAACAACATCCAAATAAGTGGCTATGTAAAGTACATGATAGTAGACAAAGTGCATAGCCAGGTAAGCATCGAGAGCAAATGCTCTCTTTGACTTGTATGGGCAAAAGCAACCCAACTAGCATAAAAGCTAGGCAACACAAAAGCAACAAAGCCATAACTGCTAAACCCAAGCACTGTCAAGAAGTCCACTGATCAAGGAGTAACCCACAAAGAACCAAGCGTCAATGAGAAATGAAAGATCAATAACCAACTGCCAAGACAATGGAGCAAGCACTGCTCAAACATGTATCTGCATCTAAGTAAATCCAAGATCCATAATCAAGGCATTAAGGGCCAAATAGCATCCAAGCTGCATAAGTGATAAACTGACCAAATGCAAACTGCTCCAAAAAATTCTCACATGGAAGTTGATTCAAGCCCAAACATCTGCCATATTGCAACCAAACCCAAAAGCATCCACATTAGACATCAGTCCCATAATGGGTAGCACGGGGCATAAACCCTGTCAAGTGAAATGCCAGCTGCAAACAAAATGACAGTGAACTAAGAATTGAGCTCTACTCTTTTCTCAAGAAGCATTCGGGAGCATAAATCATCCAAATACATCAACATATCATCCCAAGTAGTTGGGAGCACTCATAGACCATATGCATAACCAAACTGGAGGTAAAATAACGTGTCAACCAAGGTAGCATAAATCCCAACCAACAACAAAGTTTCCACATCCAAATCAAGGCTTAATATCTCTCAAATAGCATATACGGGCATAAACCATGATGACCAAGCATCAATATATCCAACAGGACACCAAATGTCAACAAAGAGCATTATGCATAAGCCGTCCCTCATAAAACCTTGCTGTGTCCAAACAATGTACAACAGTAAATCCCTGCATAAATTGAGCTATGGAAGCTCAAACCAAGTCCCAAAGCATCTCAGAACATTGGGCAAACATCCTCAAAGCATCTGGGCATCAAATACCAAGCCTCGCGAGCATCACATAAGCTAAGAGCATGACATTTTCTTGTCGTAAATCAACTCAAATCTATTGCAGAAAATTATGTGATCAGACTTTGGAAGATCAGACATCGCCATTGCGTCCGGAGTGTGCCAAAACCCCAACTTAGACTCTTACCTTGCCTAAATCAAGAAAAAAGTTTTTGGTTATGCCCTTTGGCCTAATAATGCTCCTACCACATTCATGACACTTATGGATAGTGTCTTACATCCATATCTTGAAAATTTTGTTGTTTTTCTTGATGATATTCTTATTTTTTATAGTCATTCTAAAAAAGAACATTGGAAATATCTTCGTCTGATCTTTCAGTTACTTAGGTAGCAAAAACTTTATGTTAAGGAAAGTAAATGTAAAATTTTTAAGACAAAAGTTCACTACCTTGGCTATATCATATTTTGAAGAAGGTATTAGAATGGATCCAAAAAATGTCCAAAATATCTTATAATGGCCTCATCCTATAAATCTAGATGGCTTACAAATATTCATTAGTTTGGCAAGATTTTATTGTAAGTTTATCAAAGATTATGCTAAGATAGTTGTTCCTATGACAAATCAATTGAAAGATTAATGTTACACTTTCTCTTTGGGGTGAGGAGCAACAATGTAGTTTTGATAAACTCATAGTATCTGTTGCTACTACTCCAATCCTAGCTATAATGGATCCACACAAACTACTATTGGTGGAAACTAATGCTAGTACGATATCCATTGGAGCCGTGCTCCTCTAAGAAGGTAAACATGTGGCTTCGAAATGTAAAAAGCTAGATAAAGCTCAATCCAATTATTTTGCAATCATCTACACTTTTAAAAAATGATGTCATTATTTGTATGGGATTAGGCACAAATTCCAAGATACATGAGGGATAGTAGAAATAACCATATGTGCTACAATGCTTGGATGTGTTACATTTGAGATAGTATTTGTTGGGGTAAATGGCCCTTGGGCCTGCCCATGTATAGTGACCCCCATATTCTTTATTCATACATATATAATAATGCAATAAGGCTGTCTACACACTTTTGGATAGCACCTACATTGTGTGTACTCTTCTCTCCCGCATATTCCTCTTCTCCTTCTCCACTGCCATTGCATCCCCTTCAACTGGTATCAAAGCTTTGGATCAAAGCTTGATCATAGAGCTTGGTCCACTTCAGCCCGAATTGAAGACCTAGAGCTTGGAGCTTCAATGACATATCTCTACCACCTTCTCAGGCTACCTATGCATCTTGTCTTCATGGAAGACTACATCATGGCTGCGGATGACTTTCTGTGGTTGCGGATCCCAGAGGCAATAACCCATCTCGCCTGCATCCCCATAGCCAAGGAAAATGCATTTGATACTCTTAGGATCCAACTTAGTACGCTTGTCTTTGGGCACATGGCAGAATGCCTCACATCCAAAGACATGTAGATGCGCATAAGATGGAGGTTTCCTAGTCCATACCTCCTCTGCAACTTGGAAATCCAAACCACTATAAGGTGATCTATTTATGACATGCACAGCTGTACTGACTACCTCAGCCCAAAAGCTTTGTGATAAGCCTGCATGGCTAAACATACTATGTACATGCTCATGGATCGTTCTATTCATCCGTCAGCCAAACCATTCTGGGGTGGGGTATAGGGGGCAGTCAATTGACGCTTAATACCCCTCTTGTCACATAGTTTCTCAAAAGCACGTGACACATATTCTCCCCCATTGTCAGTCCTAAGGCATTTTAGCCTATGCCTAGTCTGGTTTTCAACAAATGCAAGCTATCTCTGAAATACAGCCAAGACATCGAACTTAAACTTAATGGGGTAAGCCCAGACTTTACGCAAAAAATCATCAATGAACATCACAAAATACTTTGCACCACCCATAGATTAATAAGGCATGGACCCATAGACATCTAAAGGTACCAATGCCAGGGGCTCACTCATGCGTGTCCTACCAGACTTCTTATGTGTATTCCTAGTCTATATGCCATAAAGACAATGCTCACATGAATCAAAACATGCGTAGTCAAGGGGCGGTAAGTATTGCAAAAAACAGAAAGCATTTTCATTCCCTTCAAGCACATATGGCCCAAACAGGCATGCCAAAGAGATACATGTGGGATGAAACCCACTAACAAAACATGGTCAACAGAGGACCCATCAACTACAAGAGGATAGAGGCTGCTAGCTTTGGCACCTCTAGCAAGCACAAGTCTACCATGGGTGATCTTCCAAGCAAAATCCCCAAATGAAACATGAAACCCAACATCATCAAGCTGCCCTGCAGACATAAGATTGCGTGTAAGCGTAGGTACACGACATACATCGTGTAATAGAAAAGTATTGCTAGTAGAGAACTGTAGTCGTACATCCCCAATGCCAACAATAGCAAGTGACTTGTCATCACCCAAGCGAACTAAACTAAAGACAGTGCGGTAGGAGTGGAACCACTCACGACATGGTGTAACATGAAATGAAGCACCAGAATCCAAAAGCCATCACTGTGCATACATAGAGTGAACATCGGTCAACGACGTAGCATCACAAGAACTAGCTGCAAGTATGTACTCCTCATCGAAGTCATCAGTCTGCATGACATTTATCTCCTTGATTTTCACACTAGATTTTATAGGCTTAATGTTGCGATCAGAGGACTTTCATGTACTTTGTCTTTCCCCTTCTCTTTGCACTTCTCATTGCACAACTCATGACACTATGGGCACATATGACCCTTTTTGCTGCAATGATGACATGTCACATTAGTATTTCTCCCACGAGATTTGCTGCACGACTTACCACGCGACTTAGACCTAGACTTCTATGAGTCTCTACCACGACCATTCCCACGGTCATTCTTGCCATTACCATCTCTGCCTCTAATAGTCAAAGCATGTGATACACGAGAGACATCCAAGTTCTTACGGTTGATCTCTTCCCAGAAGAGCATTCTTTACATCAGGCAACTTTAAAATAGTAGCAGGAGCACATAAGGCAGTGCAGAATACATCCCATGACTTATTTAGAGTCCCAAGAAAAAAACAATGGAGTAACCTTATCATTAAAGGTAATACCTTGTTAAGTCAAGTTCTTGAGAATAGTATGGAAGTGGCTCAAATGAGTAGACATTATCATATTCTCATTTATGCGCAGATCCATAAGCTGCTTCAACCAATACATTTGACTTGCTGGACTTTTCTTGTCATAGAGGTTCTTAATTTTATCCCAAAGCTACCAAGCACTTTGTGTTTCCTCAACCACATTGTAATGCACATGTTCAGTGAGAGACAAGATGAGGGTGGACTTGCATAACTCATCAAGCTCATCCCATTCATCATTAGAAATAGTTTCAAGCTGCTCGCCATGCATCCTTAGTGGCTTTATCTACGATTTCTGCACCAATACCTGCCAAACATGGCTCTTCCAATAGGCATAATTCGTACCATCAAGCTTAGTGATGATGAAGATAGCGCTGTCAATGGAAGAAGAACCCATAATGGAGTCCAAAATAGTGCAGATAGTTCAAAACTACTTGTTGTTTTTTGTTGTAAACTGCCAAAAATACCACCAAAACCAAGGCAAAATGACCACGAACTGATAGCTAATGATGATACCCACCAAGTACCATCAAAAGTACATAAAATCAAGATGATTTAGCATGAAAATTCCACATCAGTCTATACATAACTGCTTGCTGTAATAAATTATAGCTAGGTACAATGAGAGCAAACTGTAGGCAAAATCAATGCACCAAGTCAACCAATGACTGTCAAAGCATAACCAGCATTAAGCAGGCATAAATCAGCATATCATATGGACATGAGCAAACACCCAAGCATGTCAAACGAATCCGTCAAGAAGCTGGCACACCCCATGTGTAATAGGGCAAAGTGTACACAACACTGGCAAGACCTGACACAAAGAGGTATATGCTCAGGGAGTGCGAAGTCCAAATCAGCCCAAGTACATGTATGCGGACCACGGCATATGAACCATGCAACATCCAAGTGAAGAAGATCCCAGTCTCAGAAGACTCAAAGCTCAATAGCATAAACCACCTGCTCAATGTCTGTCAAACATCCAACGATGCTCCCACTAGCACAAAAGACATATGGATCAAGCCAATAAGCTCAAGAAGGGCATATGAGAGCACGAGTGACGAAAGATCCAAGACCAGACATCAATAAGACATCATGAGCATATAGATTCTGTAGCCTCCAATTAGAGCATCCATACACATCAATTGTATCCCAAATACAACTCTGGCAAGCCAAGAAATATCCCAAGTAAGTTCTCGGAAGCCAGATGCAAGCCAAGACAAGGCACTAGTAGCAATCGGCTCCAAACAATGTAAGTAGCATGTAGTAGTGGCATAGGCCAAGCATGTTAAGATCGGTCAGACATAGGTAACATACATGCCATATGTACATCCAAGACGGAGCATCAAATGCATTCCAAAGTCAAGCTCAAGCTCAAATGAAGATCCGAAACCAAAGACAAGCTCGATGTCATACCCCGAAGGTCAATACTTCATTGCATATCCCAAAGACATAGCTTGAAACCAATAGGCATAACCAAATTGGAGGTAAAATAACCTATCAACCAAGGTAGCATAAATCCCAACCAACAACGAAGTGTGCGCATCCAAGTCAAGGATCAATAGCTCTCAAATAGCATATCCTTGCATAAACCATGATGAACAAGCATCAATACATCCAACAGGACACCCAAATGTCAACAAAGAGCATTATGCATAAGCCGTTCCTCATAAAACCTTGCTGCCCAAACAATGTATAGCAGTAAATCCCTACATAAATCAAGCTATGGAAGCTCAAACCAAGTTCCAAAGCATCTCAAAACATTGGGCAAACATCCCCAAAGTATCTGGGCATCAAATACCAAGCCTTGGGAACATCACATAAGCTAAGAGCATGACATTTTCTTGCTGTAAATCAACTCAAATCTGTTCCAAAAAATGCTGTGATCAGAATTTGGTAGATCTGACATCACCATCGTGACCAGAGCGTTCCAAAACCCTAAGTTAGACTCTTACATTTCCTAAATCGGGTTTCGGATGCTCGAGATATGAGAAAAAATATGATTTTTTAGCCAGATTTTGAAACAGGCACAAAAAAAAAAGTGAGATGATTGTGGGGCCTGCTGGTTATGCTGAGGATAAGGGGGAAAATGGGGGCATACAAGGTGCCCAATGAAGCCAAGGAAGACCTGCAAAGAGCCTATGAGGGTCGGGGAGAGACGGGAGATGAAATCTTAACTCGCGGGGAAGAAGCCATGGCTGGCATTGAAGCTCCAAGCTCTAGGTCTTCAATCCGGGCTGAGGTAATGTCAGGCCAAGCTCCATGATCAAGCTCTAATCCAAAGCTCTGATACCAATTGAAAGGTGAGAAGGATCGAAGCTTGCTTAGAAGTGAGCTATGGCGGAGAGCAAGAGCAAGAAGAGAGAGAGACACAAATGGGAACTCCAACAATCACAATGCGTGATTAGGCCTTCCTTTATTCAAACTGTCACTAAAAGAATAAAGAATAAAGTGATGGCGATGGGCACCCGCCACCTGCAGTGTGCAATGGTGGGTACTGTCCGTGTACCAATATACGGGTGACTAGGCAGAGGTGCCTTCACCCCCAACAAATTCCTGGTGCACTGACAATCTCTTGTTTGTCCAATTAGCAATCCACTGGAAGTTGATAGACAGAGTGTTCTTCACAACATACACTATTGAAACCATCTAAAGCTGGTATTACTATGATGATGGCACAACAATGATCCTCAGAAGAATGAGTTTGGATACCTTCAGAACGGAATATCTCCCCCTCTATGGCGGTTTGAAGATTGAATTCAAATATGTAAAAAAGTAAGAAGTAGAAGAGATGTTGGCCAGAGAGTCCTCAAGAGACTGATGCCCCCTATGATTCTGTTCTGTTGAGTACAGACCAACTGGTTGGAGTCAACCCTGATGAATGATGCAATCAAGAGGCAAGCACTAGAACGAGTCGAGAGGTACGTGAGAAGAGAGAAGGCAAAATTCAAGGCCGAGAACAAGCTTCCAATAGAAGCCTCCTTTGATGCCCTAAAAGCACTCTTTATTGAAGTCCCCATGGGGACTTAAGGTCCCCTTCCTAGTCAAATCCGTCCTGGAAATATTGATGATAGGCCAGCAAATGTAGTTCCATTTCCCATTTTTAAGGGAGAGTACAATGAAGATCCTGATCTTCATGTAGCAGAGTTTATGGTAGCATGTGTGGCTAACAATGCTAGAATCCTCGAGCATTGGTTAGAAATATTTTCCGCCACTTTCAAAGGCACGGTGTTTCAGTGGTATGAGAGACAAGTAGTAGGAAATTTTGGCACATAGGGCGTTGGCCTTCCTCTCACTAAATTCAGACGTGAAGGTTTTAAAGAGTGAATATGAGAGGAGTTCATGAACCTATGTTAGTCCTTTGGAGAAAGAGTAGAAGCTTATGTCTCACGAATGGAATCCATCCTGAAGAGATGGACCAACCATCATTTGGATGAAGGGATCTAGAAGGGAGTTTTCCTTGGAGGCCTACAACCAGAAGTTTGTAAGTTTGTGGAATTGAGAAGACCAGTCAATCTACAAGCTGGAGTGAAAGGTGCAAGATTGTATGATGAAGTTGAAGCAAGGTTGTCAATGACCTCGAGAAGAGGAGTCTTACCTCCTCCAACGCTAGGGATGCTATACCCACCAAATACAATCCCAAGGATAGTTCCCTACCCCTTACCCTAGATGCAAACAATGTCACAATACAATGCACCTAATCCACAGTGGCCGCAAAGACAATGCCTCAAGTGATGGTTCAACAATAGCAGTGGCCTCAAACAGTTCCTCCAATGGTGACTCAACAATAGTGGAACCCTACCTATTGGAATCAACAACCCTAAGTCTCAATGGGAGCTTTGAATCAAAATCAGAATAGAGCACCCTCTAGATCAACGCAGCCAATGTATGCAATAATCACAGAAACTTCCCAAAACCCTACTGCAAGTACTCCAGGAGGTGAAAATATGAAGGACTACTTGCCAAATTCCGTCACAAGTATCAAGAAAGAGCTTTGTGATTATAGAACAACTACAAATGCTGAAGGTGAATATTGCCAATATATCCACTCTTGCGAGAAGTGGGAAAGATGTGATGCGTTCTAATACATGGTGCAGAAAGTGCCATCAAGCAGGACATTTAGCCATTGAATGTACCCAAAAACCAATCATTTCTGGAGCCTTCTCTTCATACTGTTTGAGGAAGAACCATACAGAGGATACCTGCTCTCTGAAAGAGATGCATGAAAGAAGAAAGAAAGATGAGGATGCAAGATTCAACTTACTGGAATCCAAAATGACAACGCAGGACATTGGACCAAAGCCTAGGGAGTTTGGCCCTAATTTTGGTCCAAGGAGGTTTCCCTCTCAAAGTTATAAAGGATGGCAATCTGGCGGTGGCCATAGATCAGAGGTGGAGTGTTACAGATGTGGAGAAAAGGGTCATATCTCGCCAAACTGTCCAAACCTTAGGTCTATGGATTACAAGTCCTTATGTAGTCGATGCAAAGATCTACTTCTGATACCCAACAGAAGACTCAAGAACCTACTTCCAATTTGGTGGAATTAAAAGTGGCCGCAATAATGCGGGCAAAGAAAGGAGAACCTGTATTTCAAAAGAGAATGCTCCCTCTACCAAGATTGTGAAGTTCAACCTGCCTTGGAAAAAGCAAAACAATGCAGTCCAAAATAATGAAGTACAGAGTGTTGAGATATCGAGCTCCACTCATGATATGCCAGGGTGACCGTTGTGTATTTATGTCACCGACTTTTCAATTGCAGACGCGGTTGGTACACCGCCCATGAATAATAGCTACATGATAGCTATCCTTATCTACTCTAGTTCGTGGCTCAGTTAGTATGCCACCTTAGTTAGTTGAGTTTGGTTTGAGACCCATATATAGGGTTCTTCTATTTCTTTGTACTTGAGTTCTTTTGGCTTACACAACTAAGAAGAGGAAAACTGTTTTCAGCCTCCACCTCTGTGTGTATTCCCCCATTGTGCAAGCAAGAAAGCTACAAGTGAGACTCCTTCCTTCTCTCCCACAATCTTGACATGGTATCAGAGCCTTGTTCGTGGTAAGGAGATCAAGAAAGCAAGCCAAGCTCGCGGTGTTCTGGTAAGAGGAGCAGTGTTGCTGTCATTTTCTGTTTTGGGAGCAGATCTCTGCAGGTAGCACAGCCGGAAAGTGCAGGAGTGCATTGTCTCAGGTTGAGACGCCCCTCGCGGTGAAGCAAGAGGGCAGTATATGCTGCGGGAAAGGGCTTTAGCCTTAGGCGACCTTGTTTTTTTGATTTGAGGCCATTTCGGGGCCTGTTTTGGAGGTGGAAGTTTTCTACACGCACTCAGGAAAAGGCCCAGTTTTATGCTGTGCGACCACTGTTCTACAGGTCGGTGAAAAGTTACCACCGAAATTGTATCGTATGCTTATGTGCAGAGACATTGGGAGTTATAGAATCATTCTTGGTTCCTGTTTATGCAAAATTGTCACTAGGAAGTGACTGTGTGGTCAAATACCACTTTCGCCAGTTTTGCAGATTTGCCCTTGTGAGGGTGAAGCTGTGTTTTTTGCAGTGACAGAATTTTTTGCAGTGTTCTGTAATGGCGTCTGATTCTCTTTCACAGATTGTCACTGAAAAGCTTGACAAGAACAACTTCCAAGCATGGAAGTTTAGAATGACGAATTTCCTTATGGGAAAAGGATATTGGGAATTTGTTGCAGGAAATGAAGAAGAACCAGTTCTTCCTGATGTTCCCAATCAACAACAAATGCAGGCATTTAAAGCATGGCATGAGAGAGCCAGGAAAGTTATGTATTGGCTGTCTATCAGTATTTCAGATTCTATGATTGTGCATATTCAGGATGCAGGTACGCCAAAGGAGGCATGGGATACTTTGTCAAAAATGTATAGCACAAATATGCAAGCCAGGAAAATGCAGCTCAAGCAAGAGTTGCATAATGTGCAAAGAGAAAATATGAGTATCAATGACTACCACATGAAGGTGAAGAAGATTGCAGATGCACTTGCTTCCATTGGGTCGCCAGTGGAAGATGATGATTTAGTTTCTGTGACCTTGAATGGTCTAGGAAAGGATTATGCACAGTTTCGGACATCCATTTCAGTTCGTGAAAGATTTCCTGATTTTGAGGAGTTGATTGCTCTTCTAATTTCTGAGGAGCAGAGAAATGGTGGTGCATCTTCTTCAGGAGGAACTTCAAAAGAAGCTGTCTTCTACTCAAATGTTGGAAGAGGTAGAGGCAGAGATAGAGGAGGCCGATTTGGAGGCCGTGGTAGAAATCAGAATATGCAGCAAACTCAAGAAAACCAGTCCTATGGAGGAGGACGTGGTAACTCTAGAGGTAGGGGGAGCCAAAGAGGTCGTGGTGGATGGCAAAGAGGCCAAAATGCAAACAGCAATGTTGAATGCTACTACTGTGGTAAAATGGGTCATATGGCTAAAGACTGCTATAAAAAGCAGAATGACATCATGAATGGGAAATTGCAACAAGGGAATTATGCATCTTCTAGTAGACAGGGTGATGACAGAAATGAGCACTTGTTTATGGTGCAGCACATGAACAATTCTGTGACAAGTGTAGAAGAAAGCAACGATGTATGGTATGTTGACTCAGGTGCATCAAACCACATGACAGGTCATGCAGAATGGATGGAGGATGCAAGGAAAATGGAAAAACCAGGATTTGTGGAGACTGGTGATGATACTGCACATCCTATTGTGCAGATTGGAAAAATTCCCTTGTCTATGCAAGATGGGAAAAAGAAATACCTGTCAGATGTATTTCATGTTCCGAATATCACCAAGAATCTGGTTTCTATTGGTCAAATGGTTGAGCGGGGCTTGCAGGTCAGATTTAATCCTCATGGATGCTTTATTGAGGATATGAAAAATAAAGGTCGCTTGATAGCAAAAGGAAAGAAGAAGGGTAGAATGTTTACATTGGATGCAGACATGTCTGAATTGAGTACATCAATGTTTGCACATGGGACCGGTGTAGTTGCAGATATTGATATCTGGCATAAACGCATTGGTCATGTTAATGTACAACGACTTAAATCAATGCATGCCCAAAATATTATTGCAGGATTTCCCAAATTCAAGGTTGCAGAAATGCATAAGGTATGTGAAGCCTGTATGTTTGGAAAACATGCAAGAAAACCATTTCCTAGACATGTTCAAGAGAGTGAGAAGCCATTGGAATTAATCCACTCTGATGTGTGGACTACCAAAGCTACATCTCTTGGAGGCTGTCATTATTTTGTCACTTTTATTGATGACTATAGCAGAAAAGTTTGGGTGTATTTTATGAAAAAGAAAAGTGAAGTTTTTGGGCATTTTAAAACACTTAAAGCTATGGTTGAAAAAGAAACAGGCTTGCAGATAAAATGCCTAAGGTCAGATGGAGGGGGAGAGTACCTCTCAAATGAGTTTGCAAAGTTCTTGCAAGAGCATGGCATAAAGCAGCAATATTCATGCAGTCATACCCCACAACAAAATGGAATTGCAGAAAGGAAAAACAGGCATATTGGAGAGGTATCTCGTGCCATGCTCAATGAAAAAGACTTTCCAGATTTTTATTGGGCTGAAGCAGTTGCTACAGCAGTCTACATAATGAATAGGACTCCCACTGCAGCAATACATGGAATGACTCCAGAGGAGAGGTATAGTGGTAGGAAACCAGATATTTCTCATTTGAAAATTTTTGGTTGCATTGCCTATGTACATGTGCCAGATGAGTTGAGATCCAAGTTGGATCCAAAAGCTGAGAAGTGCATCTTTATTGGTTACTCTCTGCAGCAAAAAGGGTATAGATGCTATAACCCTTCTACTCATAAGTTTACAGTGAGCAGAGATGTTGTTTTTGATGAGATGAGTAGCTGGTATAAACCAGTAAATGTGATTGATGATGTAGATGCACAAAATGGTAATGCTGCACAGAATTCACAGCAGCAGTCATCACAAAATATTAGTGGACATGGAGCGTCCTCTAGCAGTGGTTCACATTCTTCACCATGGACAGGCAGATTGAGATCAGGAGAATCTTCTCAAAGCAATGCAGATAGTGGTATGCAGATATCACGAAAAGGAAAAGAGAAGGTTGATCAGCCTATGTTTGATGTGAATGCAGGTCACTCTTATGTGGATGGTGAATCCAGTGGCTCAAAACAGAGCATTGATGATGAGTTGGGTATTCCTTCTATTGTTACACCTGGAGTAAGGAAGACCAGGGATGTTTTTAGAGTACCTGGGAGTGAACCTACTTTGCGCAGGTCTACGAGAGCTAGGTATCCTGTGGATAGGCTGAAATATGATGGATTTACAGCCATTCACTATGCATATATGGTCAAAGTGATACAGGAACCAGAACCCACTTCTTTTGAGCAAGCCATGGGAAAAGAAAAATGGGAGAAAGCCATGGATGAAGAAATGGATGCCTTGGAAGCAAATGCTACATGGGAGTTGGTACCTTTGCCTAAAGGTAAGAATGCAATTGGCTGTTGTCAAGAATTGCGTGGTGGAGGGGGTTGCTCAAGATGCTGCGCTGAACACACACAGAATGCACAAAGAGAAGCTCACTCAAGAGACAAGAAAAGAGATGGAGGCCAAAACGTTTTCTTGCTGATTTCTTCTTCTTCTTCCACACTCTTTACAATGTACACAAAGTATAGATAAGATACAACACAAAAGGAAAGTGGCCTACTAAGTCAAACAATGCATAACCGACTACACTAGTCGACTGGCGCTATAACTATGCCAGCTGTAAATAGGTGTAACAACCTGAATATAATAAGTAATGAGTCAGTGGCCATGTGAGAGTCATAATGACCATTGACGTGCTAAGTGTAGACGTGTGGACCCATCTAACCAGGCGGTCCATAATCCATGTCCACATGTGTTGAGCTTGCCATCTCAACACTCCCCCTCAAGCTCAACTGCATCTGTGCAACTCCAAGTAAGCTTCGAAACTTTTGAAGCTTCTCTATACCCAATGCCTTCGTGAAGATATCAGCTATCTGATCCTGTGTGCTGACATACACCAAGTCAATCTCACCTGCTAGTACCTTCTCTCTTACAAAGTGGTAGTGTACCTCAATATGTTTTGTCCTGGCATGGAACACAGGGTTCCTAGCCAACTGTATACTGCTCATGTTGTCACAATAAATGACAACTGGACCTTCCACCTGCACATCCAAATCAACCAATAACTTTTGCAGCCATACTACCTCACATGCTGCAACAACAGCACCTCTATACTCAGCCTCTGTACTTGACAAAGCAACTGTAGATTGCTTTTTGCTGCTCCAAGCAACTGCTGCACTACCAAGAGAGAACATGTATCCGTTGGTAGATCTTCTATCAGACATACTACCAGCCCAATCTGCATCTGTGTATCCAAATACCTGTACCTCTGTACCTGCCTCATAGAAAAGTCCATAATGTAATGTGGACTTCACATATCTCAATATGCGTCTCACTGCATCCAAGTGTGGCTTTCTAGGTACTTGCATAAACTGACTCACAAGACCAACATCGTAGCTCAAGTCTGGCCTTGTAATGGTCATGTAGATCAAAATCCCCACTATCCTCCTGAACATAGTAGGGTCTTCTATCTCATCCCCAATATCAGCACTCAACTTTACATTCTGCTCCAACGGAACTGAAAGTGGTTTGCATGCTGTCATACCATACTTGGACAACATATCCAAGCCATACTGTCTTTGGGACAGCCATATACCATCATCACATCTGATCACCTCAATGCCAAGGAAGTACCTTAGCTCACCTAAATCCTTCATCTCAAACTTATTCTTCAAAAAATCCTTGACTTCTGCAATCCCACTATCACTATCACCTGTAATAATCAAGTCATCCACATAGATGACTATGATGACCAAACCTGCATCTCCCTTTCTCACATAAAGTGAGTGATCAGCATCAGAAACATAAAAGCCAATATTAACAAGATACTCTCTAATCTTGTCAGACCATGCTCTAGGTGCTTGCTTGAGCCCATAGAGTGCCTTCTTCAATCTGCACACATACGTGGGATGCTCTAAATCTTCATAACCTGCTGGCTGATCCATATACACTTCTTCCTGCAAATCACCATGCAAGAAGGCATTCTTTACATCCATTTGCTGCAACCTCCAACCTTTGGCTGCTGCCAAAGCAATCACACATCTGACAGTTGCCATCCTAGCAACTGGACTGAAGGTTTCATCATAATCTATGCCATATGTCTGGGCATAGCCTTTTGCAACCAGCCTAGCTTTGTACCTGCTAATAGAACCATTTGCATTGTGCTTAATCTTATAAACCCACTTACATCCAATAGCTTTCTTTCCCTTCGGCAATGGTACTAGATCCCAAGTCTTATTAGCCTCTAATGCAGCCATCTCCTCATCCATTGCTGCATCCCAATGAGCATGACCAACAGCCTCCTCAAAACATGTAGGCTCAACATCCTCAACTAGTTTCACCATATAAGCATAATGGTGAGCTGCATAACCTTCAAAACCAAATCTTTTAACAGGGTATCTCACCCTGCTAGACCTGCGTACCATTGGATCACTCAATGGAGTCTTTGCATCAGCCCATGCTCTCTGCACACCTGGAGTTCTCACTGAAGGAATGCCAAGCTCATCATCTAAGCTCTCTGAGCCACTGGAGTCTCCATCAAGTACTGCATCAATGCCTTCTGACACTTTATTCTTTCCTTTGTCTTTACCTGTAGTGCTACTAGATGCACCTGAAGATGTAGAGGTACTCCTTAGTCTCCCAGACCAAGGACTACTAGATGATGTCTCTGGTCCACTAAGAGTCCGTGATTCTTGCTTTTCAGCCTGCACATGAGTGTCATGATTATCATCAACATCCAATGCATCACCACTAGATGCATACCAGCTGCTCATTTCATCAAAGGTGACATCCCTGCTCACTCTGAACTTACATGTGACAGGGTTATAACAGCGATACCCTTTCTGCTCTAAAGAGTATCCAATAAAGACACACTTTTCAGCCTTTGGATCCAGTTTCTTCCGCAACTCATCTGGCACATGAACATACGCAATGTAGCCAAATACTTTCAAGTGTGAAACATCAGGCTTCTTACCTGTAAAACATTCTTCGGGGGTCATACCATGAACTGCAGCTGTGGGAGTTCTGTTCATAATATAAACAGTAGTATGAACAGCCTCAGACCAAAAATGCTTAGGCATATTCTTTTCAGCCATCAAGGCGCGTGCAACTTCTGCAATATGCCTGTTTTTCCTTTCTGCAACCCCATTTTGCTGTGGGGTATACCTGCATGTGAACTGTCTCTTTATCCCATGAGACCTTAGAAAATCACTGAACTCATTTGAGAGGTACTCTCCCCCTCCATCTGACCTCAAGCACTTTACTTTCAAGCCTGTTTCTCTTTCAACTGCAGCCTTGAAAGTTCTAAAGTGCTCAAAAGCTTCACTCTTTTCCTTCATAAAATATACCCACATCTTTCTAGAACAATCATCAATGAATGTGACGAAGTATGAACTACCTCCAAGAGATACATTTTGTGTAGGCCCCCAAATGTCTGTATGCACAACATCAAGAATATTTCTGCTTACATCTCTGTCATGTGAAAAGGGTTGTCTTGCCTGCTTACCAAACTGACATGCTTCACATACCTTCTGAAATTCTGCAACTCTAAATGTAGGCAAATCTGTAACCAACCCTTTGGACTGCATTAATTTCAGCCTCTGTACATTTGCATGTCCAATGCGTCTGTGCCAAATTTCAATGTCTGCAACAACACCTTTTCCTTTGGCATACATAGCAGCATTCATAGTAGGAATTCCAGCATCCAGAGTAAACATACGTCCAACTCTACTTCCCTTTGCTACCAACCTGCACTTATCATTGAAGTCTTCTACAAAGCAGCCCTTTGCATTAAATCTGACTTGCAGCCCTTGCTCTACCATTTGACCGACTGACACCAAGTTCTTTGTAATAGATGGCACATGTAATACATCTGAAAGACTCTTTGTCTTACCATCATGCAAGGACAAGGGAACTTTTCCAATGTGTGAAATTGGGTGGCATGAGTCATCACCCGTCTGCACATAACCTGCATTCTGCAAATCCTGCATCTCTCCAAACCATTCTGCATGGCTGGTCATATGATTGGATGCACCTGAATCAACATACCAAACATCTTCATGTGTTCCCTTTCCTGTAACAGCATTCAGCATATGCTGCACAACGAACAAACGTTCATTTTTGTCTTCATTCTGTCGTGAAGACAATGCATAGTTTCCTTGCTGTAACTTACCACTGCGGATATCATCTCTCTTAGCATAACATTGGGCTGCAATATGACCTGTTTTGCCACAGTAGTGGCACACAATACCAGAGTTGTTAGAACCTCTATTCTGCCATCCACCTCTTCCTCTAAAGCTCCCCCTGCCTCTAAAGTTACCACGACCTCCTGAAACCTGCATATCGCCAAATTGCTGATTCAATCTGTTTTGCTGGTTGTCACTACCACATCCTGTACCACGGCCTCTTGAAGAGAACCTGTCACGTCCCCTTCCTGAACTGGAGTAGAAAGCCTGGACCTGTTCACCACTTCTTTCAAATGTCTCACTCTGCATGTTGATTTCTTCAGTGATCATTAGAGAGACCAACTCATCAAAATCTAGAAATGGCTTTCTGACATATACGGAAGTTACAAAAGACTTCCAAGCCTTTTCATTGTTAAGTCCACCCAAGGTAGACGACACCAAATCATCATCATCGGGCATTGCATCAATCGCTGCCAATGCATCTGCAATGCTCCTTACCTTCAATGCATACTCATTGATAGACATCTTCCCTTTCTTCAATGTATTCAACTCTTGCTTGAGTTGAATCTTTCGTGCCTTTGTATTTACAGAAAACATACTTTCAAGTATGGTCCAAGCTGCATATGCATTCTCTGCATTTCTAATGTGTCCCAGTATATTATTGTCAATTACTGCAGACAACCAATACATGACCTTCTTGTCTTTTGCATTCCATTCCTTTCGTGCCTTTGTCTCTTCTGCAGTTGGAGGATCACTCACCTCCGGCTCCTTTTCTTCACCTGAAACGAACTCGTAGAGGCCTTTTCCAATAAGGAAGTTCATGACACGGAACTTCCATGAAGGGTAGTTGTTCTTGTCGAGCTTCTCAATGATGGGGCTTTCATTGTTCTCTGCCATTATCACAAAATTAATACCAACAGCAAGCAAATCTTCTGCAACACTGGACCTGTAGTGCACAGCAATACACCAGACAGCCTTTTTCACTGTCTGCTCAACAATACATGCAATCTGCAACCTGTTTGCAGATAAACCTTGTGTTTACTCACTGGTAAACACCTTTGAACTTACAGATCTGAAATCTGTAACCTGCGCACCCACGTTCGGTCAATACAGTCGAAGTCACAGTGTACCCCGAAACTGTTGTCCACAACCTTGCGGCTCTAAAACGGGCCTCGAAACGGCCTCAAATGCCCAAAATAACTGCAAAATATACAACGCTCTTCACACACACCAAATCTCACTGCAATCTGAGATTTTTGCTCTGCCCTGCTTCCGGTGTCTCCACAGGCACTATCCAAGAGAAGGAGTGGAAGAATGGGAGAGATTCTTACCCGTAGCTTGCTTGCTCGAACCTTGCTTCTTCTCCTTCACTTCAACCTTCGAAATCAGCCTCTCTCAATGGCGCGGCTTTGATACCATGTCAAGAATTGCATGGTGGAGGGGGTTGCTCAAGATGCTGCGCCGAACACACACAGAATGCACAAAGAGAAGCTCACTCAAGAGACAAGAAAAGAGATGGAGGCCAAAACGTTTTCTTGCTGATTTCTTCTTCTTCTTCCACACTCTTTACAATGTACACAAAGTATAGATAAGATACAACACAAAAGGAAAGTGGCCTACTAAGTCAAAAAATGCATAACCGACTACACTAGTCGACTGGCGCTATAACTATGCCAGCTGTAAATAGGTGTAACAACCTGAATATAATAAGTAATGAGTCAGTGGCCATGTGAGAGTCATAATGACCACTGACGTGCTAAGTGTAGACGTGTGGACCCATCTAACCAGGTGGTCCATCATCCATGTCCACATGTGTTGAGCTTGCCATCTCAACAGCTGTAAGTGGGTTTATAAGGTGAAGCACAATGCAGATGGTTTTGTGAATAGATACAAGGCAAGATTAGTAGTCAAGGGGTATGCACAAACATATGGCATTGACTATGAAGAAACATTCAGTGCGGTTGCAAGGATGGCAACCATAAGAGAAGTCATTGCTATGGCTGCATCAAAGGGATGGTCTTTACATCAGATGGATGTAAAGAATGCCTTCTTGCATGGTGATTTGCAAGAAGAGGTCTATATGGAGCAGCCACCAGGTTATGTGCATGCTGTTCATCCTGAGTTTGTTTGTAGGTTGAAGAAAGCCTTGTATGGCTTGAAGCAAGCACCTAGAGCATGGTCTGACAAGATAGGACAGTATCTTGTCACTATTGGCTTTCAGATTTTCAAGGCAGATTTCTCACTTTATGTGAGAAAAACAGAGAAAGGTATTATGCTACTTGTCATTTATGTTGATGATTTGATTATGATAGGTGACAGTGATGAGGATATCCTTCATGTGAAAATGCTATTGAAGCAGAAGTTTGAGATGAAGGATTTGGGAGAGCTGCGTTATTTCTTGGGCATTGAGGTGATTAGATCACCAAGTGGGATACAGCTCTTGCAGAGGCAGTATGGATTGGACATGCTGTCCAAATATGGGATGACAGGCTGTAAGCCTATTTCAGTTCCTTTGGAGCAGAATGTGAAGCTGAGCACAGATGCAGGTGGGCTTCTAGAAGACCCTACTATGTATAGATGCATAGTAGGAAGTTTGATTTATATGACTATTACCAGGCCAGATTTGAGCTATGTTGTTGGATTGGTAAGTCAGTTTATGCAAGCTCCAAGGAAACCACATTTGGATGCGGCTAGACGCATACTCAGGTATGTGAAGTCCACATTGTAGTATGGACTATTTTATGAGACTGGGGTTCAGATACAGTTGCATGGATACACTGATGCTGATTAGGCTGGTAGCATTTCTGATAGACGATCTACCAGTGGATATGTGTTCTCTTTTGGGAGTGCTGCAGTCACATGGAGCAGCAAGAAACAGCCTATAGTTGCCTTGTCGAGCACAGAGGCCGAGTACAGTGGTGTAGCAATGGCTGCATGTGAGGTAGCTTGGTTGCATAAGCTACTTTATGATATGCATCAGCCTACAGATGGGCCAGTTGTCATTTATTGTGACAACATGAGCAGTATACACTTGGCAAATAACCTAGTCTATCATGCTAGAACAAAGCACATTGAGGTGCATTATCACTATGTGCGGGAGAGGGTTTTACTAGGTCTTATTGATCTAGTTTATGTTAGCACAGAGGATCAGGTAGCTGACATATTTACGAAGGCATTGGGCGCAGAGAAGCTGCGCAAGTTCAGAGACCTGCTTAGTGTGCAGAAATTGGGATTGAGCTTGAGGGGAAGTGTTGAGATATCGAGCTCCACTCGTGATACGCCAGGGTGACCGTTGTGTATTTATGTCACCGACTTGTCAGTTGCAGCCGCGGTTGGTACACCGCCCATGAATAATAGCTACATGATAGCTATCCTTATCTACTCTAGTTCGTGGCTCAGTTAGTATGCCAGCTTAGTTAGTTGAGTTTGGTTTGAGACCCATATATAGGGTTCTTCTATTTCTTTGTACTTGAGTTCTTTTGGCTTACACAACTAAGAAGAGGAAAACTGTTTTCAGCCTCCACCTCTGTGTGTATTCCCCCATTGTGCAAGCAAGAAAGCTACAAGTGAGACTCCTTCCTTCTCTCCCACAATCTTGACACAGAGCACTATAGAGCCAGAGGGAGCCATAGAGACAGTTGTAGAGGCATGAGCTGAGGTCCAAGAGATAGAGGATGCTGAAGCACCTCCTCAAGAAGAAGAAGCGCAGATGTTGCCGCTCCTAGGAGAAAAATGCATGATAAAAGTGGGCATTGCCCCATTCTCTAGCCGATTGGAAAAGCCTATAGACCCTATCAAAGAGTATGATTTGGTCAAAGAACTAGACACTTTTAAGCCTAACCTAACATTTTGACGGTTGCTGATATTGTCTCCTAGCTATCGAAAGAAATTCAAAAGCACACTAACAAGAAAAAAAGGCCTAAGAATTGCTCCCTCCATGACCACCAAGTCCAACAGGGCCTCAGAGCGTGTGAAGGAAGTGGATGTGGCTAATGTCTTCTTGGATTCGGGAACCCAAGAGATTGGCATATGGATTGAAGGATGCTTTATTGTAGATGCATTGATTGATGGAGGCTCATCAATAAACATCATGACGGATGTGACAATGAAGGATCTAGGCTTGCAAGGAATGCAGCGTATGTAGTGGCCGCTGAGATGACAAGCTCAATACATGCAGAAATTAATGATGGACCACCTGGTTAGATGGGTCCACACATCTACACTTAGCACGTCAGTGGTCATTATGACTCTCACATTGCCACTGACTCATTTCTTATTATATTCAGGTTGTTACACCTATTTACAACTGGCATAGTTATAGCGCGTCGGTTATGCATTGTTTGACTTAGTGGGCCACTTTCCTTTATGTTGTATCTTATCTATACTTTGTGTACATTGTAAAGGGTGTGGAAGAAGAAGAAGAAACCAGCAAGAAAACGTTTTGGCCTCCATCTCTCTTCTTGTCCCTTGAGTGAGCTTCTCCTTGTGCATTCTGTGTGTGTTCGGTGCAGCATCTTGAGCAAGTCCCCCCACCACACGATTCTTGATATGGTATCAGAGCTGCACCACTGATTGAGGCTGGTTTTGAAGGCTAAAGCAAAGGAGAGGAGCCAAGGATTTGAGCAAGCAAGCAACGGGTAAGAAGCTCTTCCATTCTCTTCTTCTTCTCTTAGACAGTGCATGTGGAGGCACCGGAAGTAGGGCAGAGCAAAAGTCTTAGATTGCAGTGAGATTTGTTGTAAGAGCACTGTCTATTCTATAAAAGTGCCCTTTAGGGCTTTTCCGCTGCTATTTTGGCCATCCGAGGTTATTTCAGGCCCCGTTTTAGACTCGCAAGGTTGCGGACAGCAGTTGAAGGTATCCTACAATTTCAGCTGTGTCTGTCGTATACAGGTGCGCAGGTTACAGATTTCAGATCTGTAAGTTCAAAGGTTATTATCAGCGAATAAACACAAGGTTTATCTGCAAACTGGTTACAAATTGCATGTATTGTTGAGCAGACAGTGAAAAAGGTTGTCTGGTGTATTGCTGTGCACTACAGGTCGAGGGTTGCAGGAGATTTGCTTGCTGTTTGGTATTAGTTTTGTGATAATGGCAGAGAACAGTGGAAACCCCATTATTGAGAAGCTCGACAAGAACAACTATCCTTCATGGAAGTTCCGTGTCACGAACTTCCTTATTGGAAAATGCTTCTACGAGTTTGTTTCAGGTGATCCTCCAACTACAGAAGAGACAAAGGCACGGAAGGAATGGAATGCAAAAGATAAAAAGGTCATGTATTGGCTGTCTGCAGTAATTGACAATAATATGCTGGGACATATTAGAAATGTAGAGAATTCATATGCAACTTGGACCATACTTGAAAGTATGTTTTCCGTAAATACAAAGGCATGAAAGATTCAACTCAATGAACACATTGAAGAAAGGGAAGATGTCTATCAATGAGTATACACTGAAGGTAAGGAGCATTGCAAATGCCTTGGCAGTGATTGATGAAATGCCCGATGATGATGATTTGGTGTCGTCTACCTTGGGTGGACTTAACAATGAAAAGGCTTGGAAGTCTTTTGTAACTTCTGTATATGTCAGAAAGCCATTTCCAGATTTCGATGAGTTGGTCTCCCTTATGATCACTAAAGAGATTAAGATACAGAGTGAGACATCTGAAAAAAGTGGTGAACAGGTCCAAGCTTTCTACTCCAGTTCAGGAAGGAGATGTCGGAGGTCCTCTTCAAGAGGCTGTGGTACACGACGTGGTAGTGACAACCAGCAAAACAGATTGAATCAGCAATTTGGCGATATGCAGGTTACAGGAGATCGTGATAACTTTAGAGGCAGGGGGAGCTTTAGAGGAAGAGGTGGATGGAAGAACAGAGGTTCTAACAACTTTGGTATTGTGTGTCACTACTGTGGCAAAACAGGTCATATTGCAGCCCAATGTTATGCTAAGAAAGATGATATTTGCAGTGGTAAGTTGCATCAAGGAAACTATGCATCGTCTTCATGACAAAATGAAGATAAAAATGAATGTCTGTTTGTAATGCAACATATGCTGAATGCTGTTACAGGAAAGGGAACACATGATGATGTTTGGTATGTTGATTCAGGTGCATCCAATCATATGACCAGCCATGCAGAATGGTTTGGAGAGATGCAAGATTTGCAAAATATAGGTTATGTGCAGATGGGTGATGATTCATGCTACCCAATTTCACACGTTGGAAAAGTTCCCTTGTCCTTGCATGATGGTAAGAAAAAGAGTCTTTCAAATGTATTACATGTGCCATCTATTACAAAGAACTTGGCGTCAATCAGTCAAATGGTAGAGCAAGGGCTGCAAGTTAGATTTAATGCAAAGTGCTGCTTCATAGAAGACTTCAATGACAAGTGCAGGTTGGTTGCAAAGGGAAGTAGAGTTGGACGTATGTTTACTTTGGATGTTGGAATTCCTACTATGAATGCTGCTATGTATGCTAAAGGAAAAGGTGTTGTTGCAGATATTGAAATTTGACACAAATGCATTGGACATGCAAATGTACAAAGGCTAAAATTAATGCAGTCCAAAGGGTTGGTTACAGGTTTGCCTACATTTGGAATTGCAGAATTTCATAAGGTATGCGAAGCATGTCAGTTTGGTAAGCAGGCAAGACAACCCTTTTCACATGATAGAGATGTAAGTAGAAATATCATTGATGTTGTGCATACAGATATTTGGGGACCTACACAAAATGTATCTCTTGGAGGTAGTTCATACTTTATCACATTCATTGATGATTGTTCTAGAAAGCTATTGGTATATTTTACGAAGGAAAAGAGTGAAGTATTTGAGCACGTTAGAACTTTCAAGGCTGCAGTTGAAAGAGAAATAGGCTTGAAAGTAAAGTACTTGAGGTCAGATGGAGGGGGAGAGTACCTCTCGAATGAGTTCAATGATTTTCTGAGGTCTCATGGGATAAAGAAACAGTTCACATGCAAATATTCCCCACTGAAAATGGGGCCGCAGAAAGGAAAAACATGCATATTGCAGAAGTTGCACATGCCTTGATGGCTGAAAAAAATATGCCTAAGCATTTTTGGTCTAAGGCTGTTCATACTGCCGTTTATATTATGAACAGAACTCCCACAGTCGCAGTTCATGGTATGACCCCCGAAGAATGTTTTACAGGTAAGAAGCCTGATGTCTCACACTTGAAAGTGTTTGGCTATATTGCATATGTTCATGTGCCAGATGAGTTGCGAAAGAAACTAGATCCAAAGGTTGAAAAGTGTGTCTTTGTTGGATACACTTTAGAGCAAAAAGGGTATCGTTGTTATAACCCTGTCACATGTAAGTTCAAAGTGAGTAGGGATGTCATCTTTGATGAAATGAGCAGCTGGTATGTATCTAGTGGTGATGCATTGGATGATGATGATGATCATGACACTCATGTGTAGGCTGAAAAGCAAGAATCATGGACTCTTAGTGGACTAGAGACATCATCTGGTAGTCCTTGGTCTGGGAGACTAAGGAGTAGCTCTACATCTTCAAGTGCATCTAGTAGCACTACCAAACAAAGGAAAGAATTGTCAAGATTGTGGGAGAGAAGGAAGGAGTCTCACTTGAAGCTTTCTTGCTTGCACAATGGGGGAAGACACACAAGGGTGGAGGCTGAAAACAGTTTTCCTCTTCTTAGTTGTGTAAGCCAAAAGAACTCAAGTACAAAAGAAATAGAAGAACCCTCTATATGGGTCTCAAAACCAAACTCAACTAACTAAGGTGGCATACTAACTGAGCCACGAACTAGAGTAGATAAGGATAGCTATCATGTAGCTATTATTCATGGGCGGTGTACCAACTGCGTCTGCAACTGACAAGTCGATGACATAAATACACAACGGTCACCCTGGCGTATTACGAGTGGAGCTCGATATCTCAACACTCCCCCTCGAGCTCAATCCCAATTCCTGCACACCAAGCAGGTCTCTGAACTTGCGCTGCTTCTCTGCGCCCAATGCCTTCGTGAATATGTCAGCTACATGATCCTCTGTGCTGACATAAACTAGATCAATAAGACCTAGTAAAACCCTCTCTCGCACATAGTGATAATGCACCTCAATGTGCTTTGTTCTAGCATGATAGACTGGGTTATTTGCCAAGTGTATACTACTCATGTTGTCACAATAAATGACAACTGGCCCATCTGTAGACTGATGCATATCATAAAGTAGCTTATACAACCAAGCTACCTCACATGCAGCCATTGCTACACCCCTGTACTCAGCCTCTGTGCTCGACAAGGCAACTGTAGGCTGTTTCTTGCTGCTCCAAGTGACTGCAGCACTCCCAAAAGAGAATACATATCCACTGGTAGATCGTCTATCAGAAATACTACCAGCCCAATCAGCATCAGTGTATCCATGCAACTGTATCTGAACCCCAGTCTCATAAAATAGTCCATACTGCAATGTGGACTTCACATTCCTGAGTATGCGTCTAGCCGCATCCAAATGTGGTTTCCTTGGAGCCTGCATAAACTGACTTACCAATCCAACAACATAGCTCAAATCTGGCCTGGTAATAGTCATATAAATCAAACTTCCTACTATGCGTCTGTACATAGTAGGGTCTTCTAGAAGCTCACCTGCATCTGTGCTCAGCTTCACATTCTGCTCCAAAGGAACTGAAATAGGCTTATAGCCTGTCATCCCATATTTGGACAGCATGTCCAATCCATACTGCCTCTGCAAGAGCTGTATCCCACTTGGTGATCTAATCACCTCAATGCCCAAGAAATAACGCAGCTCTCCCAAATCCTTCATCTCAAACTTCTGCTTCAATAGCATTTTCACATGAAGGATATCTTCATCACTGTCACCTGTCATAATCAAATCATCAACATAAATGACAAGTAGCATAATACCTTTCTCTGTTTTTCTCACATAAAGTGAGAAATCTGCCTTGGAAATTTGAAAGCCAATAGTGACAAGATACTGTCCTATCTTGTCAGACCATGCTCTAGGTGCTTGCTTCAAGCCATACAAAGCTTTCTTCAACCTGCAAACAAACTCAGGATGAACAGCATGCACATAATCTGGTGGCTACTCCATATAGACCTCTTCTTGCAAATCACCATGCAAGAAGGCATTCTTTACATCCATCTGATGTAAAGACCATCCCTTTGATGCAGCCATAGCAATAACTGCTCTTACGGTTGCCATCCTTGCAACCGGACTGAATGTTTCTTCATAGTCAATGCCATATGTTTGTGCATACCCCTTGACTACTAATCTTGCCTTGTATCTGTTCACAGAACCATCTGCATTGTGCTTCACCTTATAAACCCACTTACAGCCAATTGCATTCTTACCTTTAGGCAAAGGTACCAATTCCCATGTAGCGTTTGCTTCCAAGGCATCCATTTCTTCATCCATGGCTTTCTCTCATTTTTCTTTTCCCATGGCTTGCTCAAAAGAAGTGGGTTCTGGTTCCTGTATCACCTTGACCATATATGCATAGTGAATGGCTGTAAATCCATCATATTTCAGCCTATCCACAGGATACCTAGCTCTCGTAGACCTGCGCAAAGTAGGTTCACTCCCAAGTGCTCTCAAAACATCCCTGGTCTTCCTTACTCCAAGTGTAACAATAGAAGGAATACCCAACTCATCATCAATGCTCTGTTCTGAGCCACTGGATTCACCATCCACATAAGAGTGACCTGCATTCACATCAAACATGGGCTGATCAACCTTCTCTTTTCCTTTTCGTGATACCTGCATACCAGTATCTGCATTACTTTGAGAAGATTCTCCTGATCTCAATCTGCCTGTCCATGGCGAAGAATGTGAACCACTGCTAGAGGACGCTCCAGGTCCACTAATATTTTGTGACTGCTGCTGTGAATTCTGTGCAGCATTACCATTTTGTGTATCTACATCATCAATCACATTTACTGGTTTATACCAGCTACTCATCTCATCAAAAACAACATCTCTGCTCACTGTAAACTTACAAGTAGAAGGGTTATAGCATCTATACCCTTTTTGCTACAGAGAGTAACCAATAAGGATGCACTTCTCAACTTTTGGATCCAACTTGGATCTCAGCTCGTCTGGCACATGTACATAGGCAATGCAACCAAAAATTTTCAAATGAGAAATATCTGGTTTCCTACCAGTATACCTCTCCTCTGGAGTCATTCCATGTATTGCTGCAGTGGGAGTCCTGTTCATTATGTAGACTGCTGTAGCAACTGCTTCAGCCCAATAAAAATCTGGCAAGTCTTTTTCATTGAGTATGGCACAAGATACCTCTCCAATATGCCTGTTTTTCCTTTCTGCAATTCCATTTTGTTGTGGGGTATAACTGCATGAATATTGCTGCTTTATGCCATACTCCTGCAAGAACCTTGCAAACTCATTTGAGAGGTACTCTCCCCCTCCATCTGACCTTAGGCATTTTATTTGCAGACCTGTTTCTTTTTCAGCCATAGCTTTAAGAGTTTTGAAATGCCCAAAAACTTCACTTTTCTTTTTCATAAAATACACCCAAACTTTTTTGCTATAGTCATCAATAAAAGTGACAAAATAATGACAGCCTCCAAGAGATGCACCTTTAGTAGTCCACACATCAGAGTGGATTAATTCCAATGGCTTCTCACTCTCTTGAACATGTCTAGGAAATGGTTTCCTTGCCTGTTTTCCAAACTGACAGGCTTCACATACCTTATGCATTTCTGCAACCTTGAATTTGGGCAATCCTGCAACAATATTTTGGGCCTGCATTGATTTAAGTTGCTGTACATTAACATGACCAATGCGTTTATGCCAGATATCAATATCTGCAACTACACCGGTCCCATGTGCAAACATTGCTGCACTCAATTCAGACATGTCTGCATCCAACGTAAACATTCTGCCCTTCTTCTTTCCTTTTGCTATCAAGCGACCTTTATTTTTCATATCCTCAACAAAGCATCCATGAGGATTAAATCTGACCTGCAAGCCCTGCTCAACCATTTGACCAACAGAAACTAGATTCTTGGTGATATTCGGGACATGAAATACATCGGACAAGTATTTCTTTTTCCCATCCTGCATAGACAAAGGAAATTTTCCAATCTGCACAATAGGATGTGCAGTATCATCACCAGTCTCCACAAATCCTGGTTTTTCCATTTTTCTTGCATCTTCCATCCATTCTGCATGACCTGTCATGTGGTTTGATGCACCTGAGTCAACATATCATACATCATTTCTTTCTTCTACACTTGTCACAGAATTGTTCATGTGCTGCACCATAAACAGATGCTCATTTCTGTCATCACCCTGTCTACTAGAAGATGCGTAATTCCCTTGTTGCAATTTCCCATTCATGATGTCATTCTGCTTTTTATAGCAGTCTTTAGCCATATGACCCATTTTACCACAGTAGTAGCATTCAACATTACTGTTTGCATTTTGGCCTCTCTGCCATCCACCACGACCTCTTTGGCTCCCCCTGCCTCTAGAGTTACCACGTCCTCCTCCATAGGACTGGTTTTCTTGAGTTTGCTACATATTCTGATTTCTACCACGGCCTCCAAATCGGCCTCCTCTACCTCTGCCTCTACCTCTTCCAGCATTTGAGTAGAAGACAGCTTCTTTTGAAGTTCCTCCTGAAGAAGATGCACCACCATTTCTCTGTTCCTCAGAAATTAGAAGAGCAATCAACTCCTCAAAATCAGGAAATCTTTCACGAACTGAAATGGATGTCCGAAACTGTGCATAATCCTTTCCTAGACCATTCAAGGTCACAGAAACTAAATCATCATCTTCCACTGGTGACCCAATGGAAGCAAGTGCATCTGCAATCTTCTTCACCTTCATGTGGTAGTCATTGATGCTCATATTTTCTCTTTGCACATTATGCAACTCTTGCTTGAGCTGCATTTTCCTGGCTTGCGTATTTGTGCTATACATTTTTGACAAAGTATCCCATGCCTCCTTTGGCGTACTTGCATCCTGAATATGCACAATCATAGAGTCTGAAATACTGATAGACAGCCAGTACATAACTTTCCTGGCTCTCTCATGCCATGCTTTGAATGCCTGCATTTGCTGTTGATTGGGAACATCAGGAAGAACTGGTTCTTCTTCATTTCCTGCAACAAATTCCCAATATCCTTTTCCCATAAGGAAATTCGTCATTCTAAACTTCCATGCTTGGAAGTTGTTCTTGTCAAGCTTTTCAGTGACAATCTGTGAGAGAGAATCAGACGCCATTACAGAACACTGCGAAAAATTCTGTCATTGCAAAAACTGAGCTTCACCCTCACAAGGGCAAATCTGCAAAACTGGCGAAAGTGGTATTTGACCACACAGTCACTTCCTAGTGACGATTTTGCATAAACAGGAACCAAGGATGATTTTGAAACTCCCAATGTCTCTGCCACAAGCATACGATGCAATTTCTACAGTAACTTTTCACCGACCTGTAGAACAGTGGCTGCACAGCATAAAATTGAGCCTTTTCCTGAGTGCGTGCAGAAAACTTCCGCCTCCAAAACAGGCCCCAAAATGGCCTCAAATCAAAAAAACAGGCTCGCCTGAGACAATGCACTCTTGCAATTTCCGGCTGTGCTACCTACAGAGATCTGCTCCCAAAACAGAAAATGAAAGCAACACTGCTTCTCTTACCAGAACACCCGAGCTTGGCTTGCTTTCTTGAGCTCCTTACCACGAACAAGGCTCTGATACCATGTCAAGATTGTGGGAGAGAAGGAAGGAGTCTCACTTGAAGCTTTCTTGCTTGCACAATGGGGGAAGACACACAAGGGTGGAGGCTGAAAACAGTTTTCCTCTTCTTAGCTGTGTAAGCCAAAAGAACTCAAGTACAAAAGAAATAGAAGAACCCTCTATATGGGTCTCAAAACCAAACTCAACTAACTAAGGTGGCATACTAACTGAGCCACGAACTAGAGTAGATAAGGATAGCTATCATGTAGCTATTATTCATGGGCGGTGTACCAACCGCGTCTGCAACTGACAAGTCGGTGACATAAATACACAACGGTCACCCTGGCGTATCACGAGTGGAGCTCGATATCTCAACAAGAATAAAGTGTCAGATGGCATTGATGCAATTCTTGATGGAGACTCCAGTGGCTGAGAGAGCTTGGATGATGAGCTTGGCATTCCTTCAGTGAGGACTCCAAGTGTGCAGAGAGCATGCGTCAATGCAAAGACTCCATTGAGTGATCTAGTGGTACGCAGGTCTAGCAGGGTGAGATACCCTGTTAACAGATTTGGTTTTGAAGGTTATGCAGCTCACCATTATTCTTATATGGTGAAAGTGATTGAGGATGTTGAGCCCACATGTTTTGAGTAGGCTATTGGTCATGCTCATTGGGATGCAGCAGTGGATGAGGAGATGGCTGCATTAGAGGCCAATAAGACTTGGGATCTAGTATCATTGCTGAAGGGCAAGAAAGCTATTGGATGTAAGTGGGTTTATAAGATTAAGCACAATGCATATGGTTCTCTTAATAGGTACAAAGCTAGGTTGGTTGCAAAAGGCTATGCCCAGACATATGGCATAGATTATGAAGAAACCTTCAGTCCAATTGCTAGGATGGTAACTGTCAGATGTGTGATTGCTTTGGCAGCATCCAAAGGTTGGAGGTTGCAGCAAATGGATGTGAAGAATGCCTTCTTGCATGGTGATTTGCAGGAAGAAGTGTATATGGATTAGCTAGTAGGTTATGAAGATTTAGAGCATCCCACGTATGTGTGTAGGTTGAAGAAGACGCTCTATGGGCTCAAGCAAGCACCTAGAGCATGGTCTGACAAGATTAGAGAGTATCTTGTCAATATTGGCTTTTATGTTTCTGATGCTGATCACTCACTTTATGTGAGAAAGGGAGATGCAGGTTTGGTCATCATAGTCATCTATGTGGATGACTTGATTATTACAGGTGATAGTGATAGTGGGATTGGTGAAGTCAAGGACTTTTTGAAGAAGAAGTTTGAGATGAAGGATTTAGGTGAGCTAAGGTACTTCCTTGGCATTGAGGCGATCAGATGTGATAATGGTATATGGTTATCCCAAATGAAAGGGAGCGACAGATCGAAGGTTGGACTCGAGAGCTATGGCGGGAGAGCAAGAACAAGAAAGGGAGAGACTAGAAATGGGAACTCCAACAGTCACAATGTGTGATCGGGCCTTCCTTTATTCAAATAGTCACTAAAAGAATAAAGAATAAAGTGACGGTGACGGGCGCCCGCCACCTGCAGTGTACAGTGGCAGTGACTGTCAGTGTAGTAATATACGGGCGGCTAGGCAGATGCGCCTTTACCCCCAACAACCTCCCACTTAAAGGTGAATCTGCACCAGTGAGGAGTGAAAAGAAAAAGAAAAAAGACAGTACAACATGTACACATGTACAACAGGATGAGGAAAAACTTCATCTCATCCCACGCCCATCAACCTCCCGAGGAAGGCAAAGCACTCTGTAGAGAGGCTTTTCGTGAGCAGATCTGCAGGATTCTGGTTAGTCGAGATCTTGACAAGATAAACAAACTTGTCCTCAATGACCCCATGTATGAAGTGATATCTCATCTCAATGTGTTTTGTCTTCGCATGGAAGATCGAATTCTTGGCTAAAAGAATAGCACTCATAGAATCCGAATGCAGTGTAGGGATAGCATCAATACCAAGGTCAGCAACTAAACTACCCAACCAAAATGGCCTCCATGCAAACCTCAGTCGTTGCAACATACTCGGCCTCTGTAGTAGAAAGGGCAGTTCATTTTTACACCCTGGGCATCCACGAAACAACACCTCCAGCATAGGTGAATACATAGCTGGAAGTGGACTTCCTACTATCTACATGTCCTGCATAATCAGAGTCATTGTACCCCACGAGTCCTGTATCCTGACTACCATAGCATATGCACATATCTGCAATGCCCTTCAGGTACCTCATGATACCCTTCACGGCATCACAATGCTTCTTGCCAGGTGTAGCCATATAGCGTGCCACAACACCAACTGCAAAGGCAATATCTGGATGAGTGGCTATCATGGCATACATAAGACTGCCCACTGTGGATGCATAGGGAATCTTGGCCAACTCAGCCTTCTGCTCTTTTGTCTGCAGACAATCAGCTTGTGATACCTTCACATAAGAAGGCAATGGATAGCCAATAGGCTTTACGTCCTGAATGCGGAAGCGTTCAAGGACTTTATGAATGTACTCCCTCTGTGACAAGTAGAGGAGTCCCTGATGCCTGTTGCGTCTAATGCTCATACCAAGTATGTGAGTGGCATGTCCCATATCTTTCATCTCAAAGCTCTTCTTAAGCTGAGCCTTAAGAGCATCTAGCTCATCATGAGCTTTCCCTGCTTATCAGCATATCATCCACATAGAGTACCAAAATCAATAAAGAACCATCACGGGCTTTCTTAATGTAAAGACGCGGATCCATAGCACTCTAGCTATAGCCCTGTGACTGTAAAAAGGCATCAAACTTATGATACCACTCCCTAGGTGCCTATTTCAAGCCATAAAGACTTTTCCTCAATTTGTATACTAGGTGCTCCTTGCCAGGTTCTGCAAAGTCCTTAGGCTGCTCCATATCAATCTCATCATGCAAGTCCCCATGTAAGAAAGCCATCTTGACATCCATCTGGTATAAATCCAAGTCAAGTTGAGCAACCAAAGCCAAGACTAAGCACAGGGTAGTCATCTTAACCACAAGAGAAAAGACCTCATCAAAGTCCACACTATGCTCCTACTTAAAACCCTTTGCTACCAATCTAGCCTTGTATGCCAGCTTGGGGTGTCTAGGGGTACTTTTCAGCTTGTACACCCACTTGCATGGCAAAGCCTTCTTGCCTGTAGGCAAGAAAACCAAATCCCAAGTGTCATTCTTATGCAGGGAGTCTATCTCAGACTACATAGCCCTCTCCCAGGAGTGACTGTCACCCCTGCACATAGCCTCATCATAAGTGAAAGACTCTCCTACATCTGTAACCAAGAAATAATGCATCAAGGGCTGAAATCTATCAGGTGGACGTCTGTCTCTAGTAGAACGTCTCACGGCAGTCAACACCCTGACCATGAGCATTTGCTGCAGCTATAGGCTGTCCAATTGGCTGTGCAGGAGCTCTCAGCTCCTCCTGAAATATGACCCTACGGATCTCAACAACTCTCTCAGGCTACCTATGCATCTTGTCTTCATGGAATACTACATCATGACTGCGGATGACTTTCTACGCCTGCGGATTCCAGAGACGGTAACCCATCTCGCCTGCATCCCCATAACCAAGGAAAATGCATTTGACACTCTTGGGATCCAGCTTACTTCTCTTGTCCTTGGGCACATGGCAAAATGCCTCACATCCAAAGACACGGAGATGCGCATAAGAGGCAGGTTTTCCAGTCCATATCTCCTCTGCAACCTGGAAATCCAAACCACTAGAAGGTGATCTGTTTATGACATGCACAACTGTACTAACTGCCTCAGTCCAAAAGCTCTGTGGTAGGCCTATATGACTAAGTATGCTGCGTACACGCTCTTGGATGGTTCTATTCATCCGCTCATCCAAACCATTCTGGGGGGGGTGTAGGGGGCGGTCAACTGACGCTTAATACCCCTGTCATCACAGAACTACTCAAAAGCACGTGAGACATACTCACCCCCATTATCTGTCATTAGGCATTTTAGCCTATACCCAAATTGGTTCTCAACCAATGCAAGCCATCTCTGAAACACAGCCAAGACATTGGATTTTAGCTTAATGGGATAAGCCCAAACTTTTCGTGAAAAATCATCTATGAACATAACAAAATACTTTACACCACCCATAGACTGACAAGACATGGGTCCATAGACATCCGAATGTACCAATGCCAAGGGCTCACTCATGCGTGGCCTGCCAGACTTCTTATGCGTAGACCTAGTCTGCTAGCCATAAAGACAATGCTCACATAAATCAAAATATGCATAATCAAGGGGCGGTAAGTACTACAAACCAGAAAGCATTTTTATTCCCTTCAAAGACATATGGCCCAAAAACAGGCATGCAAAAGAGATACATGTGGGATAGAACCCACAAACAAAACATGATCAAGGGAAGAAGCCGATACAATCAAGGGGTAGAGACTGCCAGCCTTGGCACCTCTCACAATCACAAGTCTACCATGAGTGATCTTCCATGCAAAGTCTTCAAAAGATACATGATAACCTGCGTCATCAAGCTGTCCAGCTAACATGAGACTACGTGTCAAAGCAGGTACATGACGTACATCCTACACAACAAAAATGCTGCTAGAAGGAAACTACAGCCTAACATCACCAATGCCCACAATATCAAGAGAGCTGTCATCACCCAAGTGCACAGTACCCGAAACAGTACAGTATGAATGAAACCACTCTCGGCAAGGTGTCACATGAAAGGATGCACCTGAGTCCAAGAGCCAACACTGTGCATACATAAAGTGTATCTTTGTCATCTGCGAAGCACTAGAAGAAGTTGCAAGGATATAATCATCATCATTAACATCCTCAGGTTGCATAACATTGATCTCTTCAATTTTAACAGTGAACTTTGCAGGCAGTATGCCGCGATCAGAAGACTTATCCGGCACTTTGTCTTTCCCCTTATCTTTGCGCCTTTCATTGCGCGATTCATGGCATTGTGGCCTAATATGGCCCTTTTTCCCACAATGGTGACAAGTAACGTCTGCATTCCTACCACGGGATTTGCTATGTGACTTCCCACGAGACTTGGACCGAGATTTCTAAGAATCCCGTCCATGGCCACTACCACTGCCATGCTTTCCAAATCTCGGTCCACGAGACTTGGACCAAGATTTCTGAGAATCCCGTCCACGGCCACTACCACTGCCATGCTTTCCATATCCATCATTCCTACCTCTAACTATCATAGTATGAGACACACGAGAGGCATCCAAATTCTTACAGTTAACCTCTTCCTGCAGAAGAGCACTCTCAACATCAGATAATTTCAAGGTAGCAGTAGAGGCACATAATGCAGTGCGGAATACATCCCATGACTCATTAAGAGTACCAAGCAAGAAAAGAGGAGTGACATCCTCTGCAAAAGTGATGTCCTGCGAAGTCAAGTTCTTGAGTATAGCATGGAAGTGGCTCAAGTGAGCAGACATAGTCACATTATCCTTCATGCACAGATCCATAAGCTGCTTTGGCCAATACATTTGACTCGCTGGACTTTTCTTGTCATAGAGATTCTTGATTTTATCCCACAACTGCCATGCACTCTGCTCTTGCTCAAATACATTGTAGTGAACGTGTTCTGTGAGAGACAATACAATGGTAGACTTGCATAACTCATCAAGCTCAAGCCATTCCTCATCTGGCATAGTTGCAGGCGGATGCCCGCTCAACCTCAAAGGTTTGATCTACGATTTCTGCACCAACATCTACCAAATCTGGCTCTCCCAATAAGAGTAATTCATACCATCAAGCTTAGTGATGTTGAAAATAGCATGACCAGTGGATAAACTTGCCATAATGCAGGCTGGAAGACGATAGACAGTTCAAAACTGCTTGCTGTTTACTGTAAAAAATGACCAAAAAATCACCAAAATCGAGGAAAAATGGCGAGAAAAGTGGAACCAAAGCTATTGTCCACCAAGTACTAGTGAAAGTATATCATTTCAGAGTGTGTCAACATGAAAAATCCATGTCAGTCCATACATATATGCTTGCTGTAATAAATTTCAGGTTTCAGTAAAAGAGAGCTAACAGTGCCAAAATCGGATCCCAAGGCAATCAGATATTGCCAAGACCAAAGCCGGCATCATGTGGGCATAGCATAAGAATATGACGGTTGATAAGCATTAATCCAACACCCAAGTATGTCATACAAACATTTTCCAGTGAGTAGACACACCCCCCAGGCAACGGGGCAAAGTGTTCGTGCCACTACCAAAACTTGACGCAAGTAGGTGTCAGTTCACAAAGATATGGATCCAAAACTGAGACTTAGCTCATAAGCATACAGTAAACCAAGACATATGATGTATCATCCCAAGAGGTAAGAAGTCCCACAGTCTCAAGTGTATGTAACTGCTCAATGGCATGTAACGGCTCAATGCATAAAAGTACCACTTGCTCAATGTCTGATAAGCATTCAAGAATGCTCCCACTGGCACAAAAGCCGTATGTATGAGTTTAAGAGCTCAAGCCAAGGCAAGACACAGTGCCAATGACATAAGTCCAAGACAATACATCAATAGTACATCCCGAACATGTAGGCGGTAGAGCATCCATATGTAGTATCCATAAGCATGTAAGACATCAAATATATCCCAATCCAAACTTTGACAAGCCAAGTAACATCCAAGACTACTCCAGATAATCCAAAATTCATCCAAGGTGGAGCTTCAATGAGCACTCAAGCTTAACATATGCATAGGGTAATCCAAAATTCATCCAAGGTGGAGCTTCAATGAGCACTCAAGCTTAACATATGCATAGGGTAATCAACCGTGACATGAGCATCAAGCCGTAGGCAACGGGTATGCATAAACCCAAGAAGCATCACTGTCAAAGCATATACCAATGTCAATAAGTGCAGGCTGAAATAAGCTCAAGCTTCCAAAAGCATCCGGATTCAATGACAAGCTCAAAGTCGTCCCTCGATGATCAAGACATCATAGCATAACCCAAGACATACATCCGGAACCAATAGGCATATGTCAAAGCATGAAAGATAGCTTCAATCCAAGAGTATTCAGCATGCATTTACTGTTATAAACTGTGTATTTCCAGCCCCAAAATCAGACCAAAATCATAGCATTATATGTAGCTTCAATCCCTCAATCAATCGGGATGCAATAGGCATCAAACAGTTTTGTAGTCATGCCCAAACAAGCACATGCATACAAATACATGCTGTCTCAGACCTAAAATCTGTTGCAAAATATTTTTTCATCAGAATTTGGCAAATCCGACATTACCATCGTGTCCAGAGCGTGCCAAAATCCCAACTTAGACTCTTACCTTGCCTGAATCGGGTTCCGAATGCTCGAGATACGACAAAAAGAGTGATTTTTGGGCCAGATTTTGAAACAGACGCAAAATAAATGTGAGCTGACTGGGGGGTCTGCTGTCCCACATGTCAACAATAGGGCCCAAAGGGGGCACAAATGGGGGCCAAAGAAGGCCTACACCAAGCCTCAGCAAGCCTTGATAGGCTGGAAGCAAGATCCAAGTGAAGGAAGCCCCAAGAGGTGAGCTATGGCTGCCCACAACTTGTTTACAGCCTGTGAGACCTCAGAACTGAAGTAAACCCTAAATAAAATGATCAAATACCTCTGATGTAATGCTCTGAAGGTGCCAAAAATGCCGGGAAGGTGCTCGGAAAGCCGAGGAGTAACGGGAGCTCGAAGGAGTCAGATATGACTGTCGGGAAGGAGACCCAATGCAAGTAGGGAGTCGATGGAATGCTGAGAATGCCATGAACCAAGCTCAAGAGTCAGAAAGCAAAGCTCTGATACCAGTTGAAAGGGAGTGACAGATCGAAGGTTGGACTCAAGAGCTATGGCGGGAGATCAAGAGCAAGAAAGAGAGAGACTAGAAATGGGAACTCCAACAGTCACAATGTGTGACCGAGCCTTCCTTTATTCAAATTGTCACTAAAAGAATAAAGAATAAAGTGACGATGACAGACGCCCGCCACCTGTAGTGTGCAGTGCAGTGACTGTCAGTGTAGTAATACACGGGCGGCTAGGCAGAGGCGCCTTTACCCCCAATACCAAAGATGGTATGGCTTGGATATGTTGTCCAAGTATGGTATGACAACATGCAAACCACTTTCAGTCCCGTTGGAGCAGAATGTAAAGTTGAGCGCTAATGTTGGGGATGAGATAGAAGACCCTACTATGTTCGGGAGGATAAGGGGGAGTTTGATCTACATAACCATTACAAGGCCAGACTTGAGCTACGTTGTTGGTCTTGTGAGTCAATTTATGCAAGTACCTAGAAAGCCACATTTGGATGCAATCAGACACATATTGAGATATGTGAAGTCCACATTACATTATGGACTTTTCTATGAGACAGGTACAGATGTACAGGTGTTTGAATACACAGATGCAGATTGGGCTGGTAGTATGTCTGATAGAAGATCTACCAATGGATACATGTTCTCTCTTGGTAGTGCAGTAGTTACTTGGAGCAGCAAAAAGCAATCTACAGTTGCTTTGTCGAGTACAGAGGCTGAGTATAGAGGTGCTGCTGTTGCAGCATGTGAGGTAGTATGGCTGCAAAAGTTATTGGCTAATTAAGATGTGTAGGTGGAAGGTCTAGTTGTCATTTATTGTGACAACATGAGCAGTATACAGTTGGCTAGGAACCCTGTGTTCCATGCCAGCACAAAACATATTGAGATACACTACCACTTTGTGAGAGAGAAGGTACTAGCAGGTGAGATTGACTTGGTGTATGTCAGTACACACAATCAGATAGTTGACAACTTCACAAAGGCATTGGGTACAGAGAAGGTTCAAAAGTTTTGAAGCTTACTTGGAGTTGCAAAGATGTAGTTGAGCTTGAGGGGAAGTGTTGAGATGACAAGCTCAACACATGCGGACATTAATGATGGACCGCCTGGTTAGATGGGTCTACACGTCTACACTTAGCACGTCGGTGGTCATTATGACTCTCACATGGTCACTGACTCATTACTTATTATATTCAGGTTGTTATACATATTTACAGCTGGCATAGTTATAACGCCAGTCGACTAGTGTAGTCGGTTATGCATTGTTTGACTTAGTAGGCCACTTTCCTTTATGTTGTATCTTATCTATACTTTGTGTACATTGTAAAGGGTGTGGAAGAAGAAGAAGAAACCAGCAAGAAAACTTGTTGGCCTCCATCTCTCTTCTTGTCTCTTGAGTGAGCTTCTCCTTGTGCATTTTGTGTGTGTTCGACACAGCATCTTGAGCAAGTCCCCCCACTACACAATTCTTGACAGTGGCTTATCAAATTGGCAAATCAAAGTAGAATCAAACCATTGGGCATTCTCCTGTACATAAAGACAACCCTCACAAGAAGAGACTATTGGGGTTGACATATTTGGTAGTCAAACCAAATTCCTACGGGACCTTATACCCTTTGTTATTGGGAAGACCTTGGCTTTTTGAAGCAAGAGCAAGGATGGATTGGTTCAAGGAACCCTAACCCTAAGTAGAGGACCCAACAAAGTGGTGTTGAGTTGTATGGATCACAAAAAGGTAATGGATCCACGTCTATCGAAGTCGTAATTGACTCCTCCAATGAAGTAACACATGGTACCTCAGGAGACAAAGAGGCCGCCAAATAGATCTTTCCTAGGAAAATAGAGGCACAGTCCCTAACAGTGGGCACTATAAGCCAACTACCAAAGGAAGCAAAGTCTTTGTCCATGGGAGAATACTTCTTGCTCGAACCTGAACTAACTTCTAAAATCTAGCGAGATAGAAGCATGGATGTATTGTTCTCCCTGTTACATGGCAGTCGTCGCAGGGAGGCAAAGTCAGAGACAGAGATAGAGCTAGAGACAAAATCAGAGGTAGAAGCAGAAGTAGAAGCAAAAGTAGAAGCAGAAGCAGATGACATAACAGAGAACTTGTTCTTCTCTTATAGAGCCCCCACTAACGCAAAAATGGAACTTGAAGAGGACGAAGGTGATAATATAGACGAAGATTATAAAAGCGAGCTAGAATAATCTATCCTCTCACAGAAGGCAAAGATGAGGAAAAAGTTCTTGACGCCTCAGAAGTAGAAGATCCCTTTCTATTCGACAGAATGACTATGGTACCCTTTCGATTGATTAATGAGTCACGTCATAAGCAAAGCCTTTATAAGAAATGGATTAAGAAAAATAGGCCTTCCTTCAGCAGTGGCTCTTATCACCCAAAGTTACCCTTCTTCAAAGAAGATGATGACGATGCACCTTACCAACAACCCCTAGCCTTGCAACTCAAACAAAACACAGAAGGTTACTGTTATGTGACATTCTTGGATGCATCCTCAAAAGATGAATCCTTGAGCCAAGAAGTAATTCATCCCCAACCCAAACCTGAAACCTCAATGATACCCTTTCAGCTTCCCAAACAATGAGCTAAGTCTCCATTAAAAGAGGACAATAGTTTCAGTGCATCATTAGATGAGGAGACCACTCCCTTTAAGGAGTCGGATCTCTACCCAGAAGAAGTCCGTGGGACATTTATCCATGAAGTGGAAAGTGAAAAGCAATTGATGTTCGCAGATGATGATGGAACTGAATGTCACCTAAAGGTGTGTCTCAATCTTCCAGAAGAAGAACTACTAGTCTTGCAAGACCTACTAAAGGAGAACTTAGACATGTTTGCATGGTCATAAGAAGATCTAAAGGCAATTGATCCCATAGTATGACAACACCACATCGACCTAGAGCCTGATGCCAAACCTGTAAGGCAAAGACAGAGGCGTATGAATCCAAATTATTCTCCCCTAATGAAGGCTGAATTATTGGAGCTCCTTGAAGCTGAGTTCATTTATCAAGTGGCTAACAGTGAATGGGTTTCACCCATCATGGTAGTACCCAAGAAGAACGGAAAACTGCAAATATGTGTGGACTTTCGAAAGCTAAATTCCAAGATGAAAAAGAATCATTTACCTATTTCTTTTACAGACCAACTGTTGGACACAGTGGCAGGCCATGAGCTCTTTTCCCTCTTGGATGGATTCAGCAGATACAATCAAGTCCAAATTGTAGAAGAGGACCAATCCAAAACAACCTTCACAATCAAATGGGAAACCTATGCTTATAGAGTGATGCCATTTGGACTCTGTAACTCTCCTACTACTTTCTAACAAGTGATGATGGATGCCTTTCAGAACCATCTACATGATTTCATTGAGGTTTATCTCGATGACTTCTGTGTCTGTAGCCTAATCTGTGAGCATTGGGGACACTTAGAGCAGTGTTTTGACAGATGTCAAGAGTATGGGATCTCTCTCAACCTCGACAAATGCATCTTTGGCATCTCATCAAGTAGTTCTTCTAGGTCATATTGTCTCTGCACACAAGGGATAGGAACAGATCCTGCTAAGATTGAGAAGATTGCTGCCTTAACAACCCCAATCAACCTTAAGAAATTAAGGGGATATCTTGGCCATGTGGGCTATTATAGAAGATTCATTGCGCACTTTGTGACAAAGACAGTGTCTTTGCATAAACTCCTTAGAAAAGATACTGAGTTTACATGGACCACTGATTGTGATGAAGCATTCAACACCTTGAAGTAGTGTTTGATTGAAGCACCCACCTTGCAGCCATCCTGATTGGAAGAAGGAGTTCCATGTGCACATTAGTGCATCAATTTTGAAGGCCTAGGTGCAGTCTTATGCTAAAAGGGCCCCTCTAAGTTAGATCAACCTACCTATCATGCAAGTTAGAAAGTAACTGTTGGAGAGTGAAACTACACAATGACGGAGCTCGAGTGTCTAACAATGGTGTTTGCCTTTGAGAAATTCCGACACTATCTACTATCAATGCATTTCAAATTCTATGTGGACCATGAAGCCCCGTCCTTTCTGATGAACAAGGCTGATGTGAAGGGAAGAATGATGAGATGGCTTCTTTTCTTTCAGGAGTTCAACTTTGAAGTGGCTACAAAACCCAGTTGCTCTCATGTCCTGGCTAATCATCTATCGTGAATCCCTAAAAGCAATGATGAAGAAGAGCAAGATGATCCAGATCTTCCTGATACTTCCTTGTTTCTAGTCGAAAGAGTTACCCCATGGTATGCAGACATAGCCAACCTCTTGGGCAACCCAACAATACCCCTCCGATATTTTGAGCCGTGAGAAGAAGAAGATTTTTTTGGAATCAGCCCTGTACACCTTGTTAGGAGGTGCTCTGTACAAGAAAGACAAGGAGAAAGTCTTGCGAAGATATGTTGCAGGAGAAGAGATGGGCATAGTATTGAAAGCATGCTATGACAAGCCCTGTGGTGGACACTTTGCGGGAGAAATGACAGTCAAAAAGGTCTTACTTGCATGATATTAGTGGCCGACCCTCCATAAGGATGCCTATGATTATTGTAAACTGTGTGATGCTTGTCAGCGAATGGGAAAGCCTACCAAATCCAGTGCCATACTCTTGCAACCCATTCTTCTCCTAAAGCCATTCGAGAAGTGGGGAATCGATTTCATGGGCCCCATTGATCTGCCAACTAGACGGAAGTAGAATAAATACTTCTTGTTCTGTACAGACTATGTGACAAAGTGGTGTGAAGCTAAAGCTCTGAAGCGGGATGATGGCAATAATGTGGCCTTGTTCCTGTACAAGAATATCATCACCTATTTTGGTAGTCCCCTACAGCTTGTTAGTGATCGAGGTACCCACTTCCTTAACATCATGGAAGAGTTGACAGAAATATACAAGATCCGTCATTGTAAGTCCACACCCTATTAGCCCAGAGCCAATGGCCAAGTCGAAGTTACCAATTGCACCCTCTGCTCAATTCTAACTAGAACGATAGCCATACATCAACGTGATTGAGATGATCGACTTACAGAGGTCCTCTTAGCGTATAAAACCTCCCATAAGGTAGCTACATGACAAAATCCCTTTCCAGCTGATGTATGGAACAAAAACCGTCTTTCTTGTTGAACTTAAGCTACCCTCTCTACACGTGGCCATCAAAGAACGCTTGGGAGATGAAGAGTCCCTACAACGTCATCTCTTGCACTTGGAGTGTCTCGATGAGATCCGTAGGATGGCCCTATAGTGCATGGAAGCCATGCAAGCTCGTAGAAAGGTCTATCATGACAGCTTTATCAAGCAGAAGGAAATCAAGGAAGGTGACTTATTAGTTCTAGCTTATGATTCCCAATTTGGAAAGTTTCCATGTAAGCTTTAACAATGTTGGATGGGCCCTTATAAGGTACTTGCAATCAATCCTAATGCCTCACAAACAATCGATGCTTCGGATGATCCCTTCCTTATTAATGGCTATCGCCTCAAGAAGTATTATCCCCCTAGGGATCTTGACAATCATCGTCGATAACTTCCTCATTCTTTGTACGAAGGTCAATACACATTTACCTAATGCTCCTGATAACCCTCTTGCTAATCTTGATGATGTGATTCCGTTCTGATAGCCCCTCGCAACCACCTTCTCCTCCTCCTTGGCTTCCTTTCTGTTTGATGCAGCAGAAGTGGTGAGGATGGTTATGATACATGGTGTTCCCGCCATTCTACTCTTCAAAAAATAGGTCAAATGAAAAATAAATAAATAAATAAATAAAAAGATATCGATCATGGGAGAAAAGGACTTCGGTTCCTGTCATGCCGACCTATTCTTCAAGAAAAGGTAGAAGCATCCTCGAGAGTAGGGGGAAAAGAAAAGAAAAGAAAAGAAAAACAAACAAACATAAAAATAAAATTGTTAAGGAGAAAAGGAAGCAATTCTGTGTCATAATAGGCCTCGTTCCAAGAAAAGGTGGCACACACCCTTGGACGAGAAGTTGGCTATGGAAAAGGTGGTAACACCCTGTAGTCTAGGATCACCGAATCTCTAGGTGGAACTCTTGCAGAAGAAGTTTTCAAGCCGTCTCCTTGATGCGTTGAATCTTGTAATCTCATCAGTGCTTCTGATTCCTACAATAAACTAAGTGTCTAACATGAAATCCAAGCGCCGAACTTGTTGGTTACCTCCCTGGGTATGCCTCTTCATTAACTAATCCTCGTTGACACCATCAACCAGATGAAGTTGATCCTCAACGATAAACCTAGAGAGTTGTGAGCTTTCATCCTAACCGGATGGGGATGTAAGTATGGGTTGCCCTCTATATTCATCAAAACAAAGTGTAAGATAGAGGGTGGGGTGAGTGACTAGTTCTTGCCCTTTTTATCCAATTGAGAGGTGAGATGTGTGAATGGAGTGTTGCACACACAGGAGATGGGCCTCTGAATGCATAAAGCACAAACTTGTTCCTGTGCACGACACTATAAGGCTCCCTGGCCTTCCTTCTTGCACTGTATGTTGGCACATGGTAGGATGCATAGTTGCACCATCAATTGCGCACTGAAATACACCCTCTATATAAGTGACAGTTAGGATTACATCAATGGGTTTTAGGAATGGTTTGCTCTCCTGTATCTATCAATAGAGCATGAGACAGAGGGGGGGTTGAGCATGACTAATATTTCCTCAAACAAAAAATGAGAGGTGCAGATTGAGGGACGTTACGACACTTGGTATCAAGTATATTCTCGTCTTCCTATGCACATATGGGATGGGTCCCTGCCATCACCACAGGACATGATACCCTATTTGGTACACTACACTACAAGGCTTCTTGGCCTTTCTACTTGCACCTATGCTAGATGGGGTTGGATGCACTAATACACCATCAACTATGCGCATTGGCATACTCCCTCTGAACCATCTCCCTTGTTGATTTCTAAACTAGGTGTGAGACTGGGTTTCCATCATTATTCAAATTGAGTGATGCACGTGGTGGGGCGAGTGACTGTTCTTTCATTTCATTCGAGTGACTATGAGCTGAGTGCAATATCCTTCGCTATCGATGATTTCTTGCAATTCCCTCAATAAAGTTGTCTCTCTAGGTGCTTGTGCATGGTCCATGCCCCATTGGACATATGCTATGAAGACACTTTGGCACCTTCTGCAGTTGACAACAACACAAGACGTGACATCGACAATCGACTTTACTTCTCAACATGGGCCAAGTTTTTCTAACCCTACATCTTTTGTTTATTAGTGACGGTCATGTTTTAAGTGTGGGGACATCATTGGTTGGTCTACTGTGGGGTCCTAGGTCCATGTTGCCCGGTTCACCCTTCCTATTAAGGTCTTAAGTGTGGGGACGCATCCCTACGCGTCTATGATCCATACCCTCATGTATATCCCAATTCTATTGATGCATCTATGCCACGACCTGATTTTATCATGATGGGGTCCCTTTCCCACCCACCTATCCTCTTTTCCCCTACTCACGAGGATGTTCCTTCTCCATTTCCCTTTATTCCTTGATTTGACGTTGTTTCATGTGAACACACCCTACATTCACCGACACCCATATCCAACCTTATATCCCTATTTTTCCCTTTGAATGGTACACTTTTTCTTTTTACAGCTCCCTGTTCCAATCAACAGTTCAAAAGTTATTAATTTTTGAAAAATTTTACATAATGTTGATATGTTCCCATGTGAACGCATTTTTTTTGCTTCAGAACAATCAATGGATGTGCTAGATGTAACCTATACCTTCCACTTAACATTTTTCCTTTTTATTGCCGATCGTTTTGAGGTATGGCTTGTCCCTTATTAAATTTTGCGGGTTTTCGTGTCTTTTTCATGCGTCTTTCGTTCTTTTTCCATGCGAACCTACCCTATTATTCTCACCCCTTTATTCTAATTTGATAGCCTTGTCTGACCCCCCTTATTGCCCATTATTCCTTTTTAATCCACCCAGTTCCAACCTCCTAATTTTTTGTTCATAATTTTTATATGTGTTTTTGGGCTTCGTTTTATTGTTTTTTCCAAGTGAACGCCTCCTCATATCTCTGGAAATTCTTTCTGACCTGATTGCCCTGTCACCCACACTTGTCCTAGATTTTTTCCTTTTTATTGTATTTTTTTCCGATGTACAAATCTCCCACAATTAATTTCCGAGTCATGTTGCATGTGCATTTTTATTGTTTTTTCCATGCAAATGTGCTTTACCTCCCCCGGAACCGCATTTTCCCTTATCCATCTAGTCCAACACCTCACTGCAAACCTTTTTCCTTTTCATCTAGTCAGGTTTCGACCTACATATCCCTCCGTATTAATTTTTATCTATGTATCTCTTCGGCTGCATTTTTGTGCGATTTTTCCATGTGAATAGGTCCTATCCCTGTCAGAACCGCATTTTGAAGTGATAGACCAGTTCGACATGTTGTCTTGCACAATTTTTATTTTCTCCACATTTTGTTTCGACATACGGATTTTTTGGAATTAATTTTTGTTTAATATTGCGCCTCAATGTCACACGGGTTTGTGCGCGAATACCCCCTTTTTCGTTTTTCCACGCACATGCAATGTCCATTCTACCATCTCCATCCATACGTGTGGCTGCACCCTCTTCCGTTCTTGACAACACAAATTTTTTTACCCCTCACTCGTGCCGGCATGCGGGACAGGGGGCACTTGTCATTTTTTCTTTGGTTTTAAAAATAATAATAAAACACAAAAAATAAAACTTTTAATTTTTTAAATGAACAAAACATTTAACCAAAATACCCCCCCTAACCACCCGCGTCCTCCCATCCCCATTTTCCCTCCTCTCTCTTCTTCTTCTCTCTCTCTCTCTCTCTCTCTCTCTCTCTCTCTCTCTCTCTCTCTCTCTCTCTCTCTCTCTCTCTCTCTCTCTCTCTCTCTCTCTCTCTCTTCTTCTCCCTCCTCGACCCCTCCTTGCTTCTTCTTCTCTCCCTCTCTCCCTGCTACCTTGTTGTTGTTGTTGTTGTTCTTCTTCTTCATCTTCATCTCCTCCTCCTCCTCTTGAGCCTTGCAAGCTGCCCCCTGACGTCTTGGGTGCTAGTGCCGCCGCCCTGCTGCCGTAGCCCACTGTCCTAGGCCGTTGCCCCACAGCTCCGATTTCGTTGCCCGTTGCCTAGTCGTCGATGGCCGTCGCCCCGGTTCGTTGCCCCACCACCTTGACTTGACGCCGCCAACGACTGCCGCACCACTAACCGATGCCGCCGCCGCCACCCTAACATCCACCGCTCCCCCTGCTTTAGCCACCACCGCCGCCTGGCTTTCGGCCCCAACCCGAGAAAAAAAACCCAAAAACCCACCCCCGCCAGCCCCCACTGTTGCGTATGATCCTACCCTCACCTCGGGCCATGAGGGGTCCACTAGGGTTTACTATATGGTACCACGTGAGTGTAAGGGAGGGGGGTTATTTAAGGAAAGGAATGTACATTTTATAAGGTAAGGTCCGATAAATAGGAGGTAGATAAGGGGTATATTCATATCTTTCTTGCATGCAAGTGACATCTCCTTATTACTACTAGTAAATCCCCTGTGCCTCGGGCCCCCTAGTTGGCCCTAGTTCACATGCGGGGCACCCTCTTTGCCACAATTTTCTGTGTGTTTTAGTGATTGCGGGTATTCACACATGTAGCGGGTGTGCTCGTGCCGCGTTCGAGCATTGTTAGTGAGCGTTCACACGCCGCGCTTTTGGATTTGTTAGTGCGATAGTGCGTGCTCAACCATTTCCATGCAACTGTGCATACGCAGTCTAGGTACCTATTTTTTATTTCAAACCTAATAAAAACCCAATAAAACACCTTAAAAACCCTAAACTTTTTCATATAAATTCAATTTAGAAAAAGAAAAAATAGCTGAAAATTTCTTTGTCAAATTGGAAAAAAATTTGGATCCTTTTCCTAGTTGCAATGTAGAAAATTAATTGCAAAAAATTACAAATATTCAAAATCCTTCAAAATCCATTAAAAGATAAACAAAATTATTTAAAAAGTTAATAAAAAATTAAAATAATTTTAAAAATTCAAATAATACCACCAACTCATTTTAATATTTTTAGAATGTTTAATAAGCTAAAAATGCTTTTCCAAATGGTCAAACTATTATTTTAAGGCAATAATACTAATTAAATATCTAAATTCATGAAAATTTTATTTTTTTAAATTCCAAAAATAAGCTTAAAAATACTAGATAAATTCATAAACCTTGTTAAAACTTGATGGTTCAGTTTTCACTCAGGGTTGATTGTTGAAAGCTCACCATTAAAATTCAAAATTTATTCATGTGACCAATTTAACCAATTTTTCCAATAATAATAATAATAATAATAATAATCAATCCACACCAAAAATTTTCCCTTATGTTGGATTCACACCAGCACATTTGAACAACATGTTTTTAGCTGTAATATTTTCACTTAACCATAAAAAATAAATAAATTATATATATATATATATATATATATATATATATATATATATCACCTTTATTCCAAAAAAAACCAACAACAATAACTAAAAAACCAAATACACCTACACTAACCTTGACTTGATATTTTTAAAAAATTTGAGGTGTTGGTTTTGATTTTTGTGAGCTTACTCTGTTACATCTTTTCCAATTAGTGGCCCTTGTCGTTCTGGACTCACTTGTATCTTGGGACTAATACGTGTGCATTTAGTTTTATTGCATGCACACCCTTGCCGTGTATTTCTTTTTCTATTTCTTTTATTTTTGGTTCCCCAAAACCACAATTAATTGTGAAAAGGAACTTTAATCACATACTTTTCCACGCGCGCTTGCGCCAAACACACATTTTTTAATAATTTAAAAATAAACCCGCCATTCACTTAGCATGCACTTTGTGCACTACAGACACATCTAAGTTTATTTAAAAATGAATCCGCCGTCACAAGTACACATACTAAACAAAAAGTGTTAAATATACACTTAATTTTAATCAACAAATTTGCATTAAGAGATCAAAGTCAAGGTTCGCAATCGGGGTTACGATAAAGAAGCACCATTTCACACTTAATAATTTTTAACTAAAGGATAAGAATGAGCCGTCGTTTTGTTTTAAAGGTTTATAACCTAATAAAATCTCATCCATTCTTAATAACATTATTAAAATGAACCCTTCACTAAATTAATTCCCCTACAATGTACATTCCCTTTTTAATAAATGTGATTTGTGGGGATAGAGTCTTGTCTAGAGTTTGTTGTCGTTTTATAGGTGGTTACCAGTTACAATGTCATGTTAACATGATTAGTTCCTGGGAGATTTTTCTTTTTATCATGGTTATCAAGACATGTCAAGGATACGGTATGTTTTGTTATTTTCTTTTTTTCCTGATATGGGGATATAGGGTGTCTGATCATATTGCATCGCATGAAGCTTTCGATCACACGTGTGTAGAGATTATGCCAAATTTTTTCTAGGATGTGGATTGCTTGGGGTGGTCAGTTTGTCGATCAAGTCTGTGTTAGTTCTTTCAAATTGATATCTTATTCCTATCTTGTTGTTTTGTAGGCATTCGTTTGTGATTTTCTGTGTGTATGGTGTGTGTGTGATCCATCTGAATGGCGCCTCGTACTCCTCCTCTAGTCCAGTACGTCCCATTGGTGTCTCATGGCTATTCTTTATTACTGGAGTCAGAACTTATTAGCAAAGTAGGCTTAGCCAGAACTTATTGCTTGGGGTGGTCAGTTTGTCGATCAAGTCTATGTTAGTTCTTTCAGATTGATATCTTATTCCTATCTTGTTGTTTTGCAGGCATTCGTTTGTGATTTTCTGTGTGTGTGGTGTGTGTGTGATCCATCTGAATGGTGCCTCGTACTCCTCCTCTAGTCCAGTACGTCCCATTGGTGTCTCATGGCTATTCTTTATTACTGGAGTCAGAACTTATTAGCAAAGTAGGCTTAGCCAAGTTTGTTGTGCTGATACTTGTGATCAGTTTCTAGCCTCTTATAGTAAGAGGTCTGGCCCAGTCAGAGGAATAGTTGTCCAAATGATGCCTAAAAGCTTGGGCAAGGCTCTGTCTTTACCCTATTGGGGAGACCCTTTCCTACTGCTAGACAATTATTCTTGAACGAGGATATTCTTAAGTTGTTGAAGAAGCAAACACAAGATGTGTTGGATCCCAAGAAGGTTCTTACTACTTCAAGCATCAGTGTCTCCATGATCTCTAATCCTGTGTGGAAGCAGCTATGCGAATTTCTTCAGGATAGGTTTATGTTTGTCAAGACACCCTCTAATTACCTTTCAAAGGAGTTGTTTACAACCTCCAGAATGGTGTTGAAAGGCATAACTATTTATTGGAGTTCCTACCTTTTATTAAAGATGGATCAACACTTTGTCAAAGACACAAGGGGTAATGTAAGTAATGTTACATTTGGTTCTTACCTTTCTGTCTTCTTGACATATGCCACCCCTTCGAAAGAAGTTCCTACCTTGATAGTTGATCCACTAGAAGCTCCTCCCCCTACTGAACACTCTGATGTTGACATTGAGGATCTTGATCATATCCCTCCTGTGGTAGTTCAGAGGAAATGCTTAAAATGAGTGGCTGAATCAGCCCTAGCTCCTCCTCTAGTCTTCATTCCTATTCAATCTAACAGTCAACTACTAGCTTTCCTCACAATGCCGAATCTTTTTAGAGTACATCATGATGGTATTCTAGAGATTTCCATCCCTCCTGTACAATGTTTGGTAGCTGGAGATGCAATTCCTTTTCTATGTCAAGACATTCAACATTCTGTTGAGCTCTCAGTGACTGCATATATCCATCAGCTCTATTCCTCTTGCTATGATGAAGTCCAATAGACCAAATAAGAGTTGAAAAATTTAAATGAGGAGCTAGCTTCTACTCATGAATGCTTTTCTGATCTTTGTACCCAAATGGAGCAACATACTAAGATCGTTGATGCTCAGAAAATGGAAATTTCTAGTTTGCACACTCAATTGACTGACATCAAAACCCAAGTGGGTATGGTGACTGAGGAGAGAGATAGATTGTTATGGGAATCTCAAGGGCTTCATGCTTTGCTAGCTGCCTAGACAAAGGAGCTTAAATTAGCAAATACCACCTTAGAATATAGAAAAATCCAAATTCAACAACTTAACGATCAATTGGTTTAGTCACATTCTTCTTCACAAAGTCCTATTGTACATCTAGTTCATTCTTTGTCCCCTGCGGACTTGGCAGTTCTCCAACGACAACCCATGTTATGCCCTTTGTTCCAGGCTAAAGTGGAAAGGCTTCAGTCCAGGATGGTCTTAGTTTGAGCAGTTTCAAGAGTATGTTCCTCTAAATCTCTCATTTTTAATGCACTATCAGATACAAAAGTTGGCCTTCTATACTAAGCTCTCAACAATGGATCTACCTCTTCCAGAGGATGGATGGAGTGGAGCTTGGTCTTCTGATTTATTGACTAAAGTATTCCGAATGGTCTTTGTAGTTTCTGTAACATCGAATACAATATTGATGTCTTATATGTATTTGAGAGGTGTTTTGTTGATTCCAGACGATGAAGATCTAGCTTGGTATATTGGGGATGTGATCTTACAAGCTACCTTGTGCATCAAACATTTGGAGTTGTTAATAGATGAAATGTTCTAGTGTTATTCTTCCAAAGTGGCTACTTGCCCTGACACTTTATGGCATCCAATGATTGATTATGTAGTCCTGAACCAAAGACATAACAAGGCCTCTACTCATGTGTAGAACATTAACCAACTGAGGGTGGATCTTTTAGCTTATATTTCCAAGAACCATCCATTTGATTCATCTTTCTTTGATTCTTACAATCGATGCTCTGCTTTAGGTCCGCCGTTCCTAGCCTATCCTATTATCAACAAATGGCCCATCGATATGATGCTTATTTCTCCCTTTATAAATCCAACTCAACAGTCATTTTACCTCTCCTTTTCCAACCTCAAGGTGCCCCTTAGATTCCGATCTTTACTTATTGTTCTTTCCAACCTCAAGGTGCCCCTTAGATTCTAATCTTTACTTATTGTTCTTTCATTGAAGATTGAGTATTTTCCCCTTCTCCATCTTGTCCTTTCCTATCTATACATATTCCTTCCACTTTTCTTGTGTATTAATTAACACCTTTCTTAACCGATTCGCCTAAATTCTCCGCTAATCCTTCTTTAGCTTATTCCAAATTTTATGATTTTGCCTACCTATCTCTTCATCCTCTTGTACCAGTTCCTCTTCCATATCCTACCACTTCTATTTCTCAGTCCCCTTAGTTGATTAGTGGGTATGAAGGGTTTGATAAGAAGATTCTAAGAAGAAGAGGATAGAGTTTAGTTGATTCTCTTACTGGACCACAGATTAATTGGCCATTAATTCCAAGAGAGTGGGTGAATGCTAGTCAAGCGTATCAAAATTATCTCCATTTTGCCCAACAATATTTACAATCTCTAGACCCTTCACTGAGATTGATAGCACACTTTGCTTGGTACCTAGCATATATGCATAGGCATTCACATAATGATCAAAAGACCATTCCAAAGTTATACATGAATATCAATGTGAACATTGATTCCCAACAACTAGATGTACTATATTTTCATGCCCTTTGTCTGCCTAGCAGATATCTTGTTTTATTAGAATGGATGTGCTAGCTTCGATTCTTCAAGAATCCTCCAAAAACTTTTGTAGATGAATACTTATCCATGGATCATTTTCATAATCATCAAGCCTTCAAGAGGGATCATCTTCATTGATACCTTTGGATGTATCTTTTATGCTCCTTAATGTTATATATCTCTTTTGGAGGTGTCATTTAGATGGTTGTTTTGTGTTTGTGATGTGTTAATTTTTCTATGTGATGAGTTTATGGTGGTTGAATATTGGATTTGTTCGAGAGCTCTGTTTTCGACTATTTGCAGTGATGGTGATGGTGGATGGAAAGCTTAAGATGCAAAGCTAAAGAACTTCTTATATCCTTTACAAATTTATTATGATTTGCTAATTGTTTATAAGATATGTTAATGGATAAATGTGTTTTCCTTTCGTTGTATTCTTTATTAGATACATGTTATAAGTTGGGATCATGGTTGGGTAGTTTCTTGAATATCCTAAAGAAGATCGAGTTGAGCTCTTTAATGAACTTGTATTTCCTTTTTCTTAGGTCGCGAGAGGACGCTCTTTTATTAAGTGTGGGGATATGTTGAGTGCTAAAGTGACTTGATTTTTTGGCTAATTTTTGTTGTTTTTGTGGGTTGAATGGTGAATTTTTGAAGGATTTTACATGATGATTGGTTATTTTGGAAGTGTTTGAGAGTGTTTTTGATGAGGTTGATTATATTTTGGAAGCTCATTATGATTTCCAGTAGAGATATGAGGCTCTATGATGTCCTGATAGGTTCTGATGCTTTATGATAGCTTCTGTTTAGCTTATCTTTTGTTATGTTTTTCTTCTGTATGAAGCATGGAGTAATGATTGATGGAAGTTGAGAATTTTTGAAAGTTTATTGAATGGTTTTTGATAGTTTGGAATGGTTTTAGTATGAGTTATGTGGTTTGGAGCCCCAAGAGGAACACCAAGGAAAAGGGGATTCTACTGCAAGAAAATCTATCTTGTAACATCAACAAACTTTTGTTTCATTCTTTAGATGACAAAAACAAGAAAAACAACAAATCTTCACGTAGCATCATAGTAGACATCTCCCACGGATTTGATAGAATCAACCATAATCTTCAATTTCTTCACAGAATCCATCATAACAAACAAGAACATAAAGGAATACACCACTTTTGAATGGAAATCAATCACATAGTATTCATCTTCATTGTCTTCATAGTTTTCTCTCTTGATCTCTCATAGTAAATACATTGTTTTGATAGAATTGACTATCTCTGACTCTCTCTCTCCCTCTCCCTCTCTCTTTCTCTCTCTCTCTCTCTCTCTCTCTCTCTCTATATATATATATATAGTACATCATCTCCTCACTACAATACTCAAGAATGACACTCAATTCTCCTCTCTTGGTCGTGGATGCACCTCCCAAAAGGTATGTCAGATGCGAAGAGACACCAGAGACATCATAGTGTCCTGTGAGATCTGGCTTCTGTCACTGTCCTTCTGTAACCTTCTATGAATATTCATCAGCTACTTCTTTACTTCAATTATCTTGAATAGAGATTCCATTCATCCTTTTTCTAAGTCAAAAACATTTCCCAAAACATCCATACATCCAACATAACACTCAACAGAAACAAACAGAACAGACCACAGAGCAACAAGACTACAGAAGCTACAGAACCTTACAAAAGATCAACAGAGACCATAAAAACCAAACCAAAACTAATTCAATCTTTCATAAACCTTTTAATCACAACCTCAACCATTTCTCAAAACATCCATTCAACCATCTCAACCACCAAAAAAACACAAAACAGAAGAAAATCAGACCTTACAGAACCAAACAGAGAGAATCACAGAACCCTTCAGAAAATCATATCCTCATAAAAAACCAACATAAACCCTTCAAACATACTCAAACCATTCCAAACACTTCAAAACATCTTCAAATTCAAACAATCCATCACCAAAAACAACTATTCAGCAACAAAAACAACAAAAAATCAGCCCAAAAAACATATCATTTCAGCACTCAACATATCCCCACACTTAGAAATGAAGCATCCTCGCGACCTCAGAAAAAGAATGATTAAAAGCTCTAATATTTGCTAAAAAGAATCTTCAATCCAGCCCAAATCACCAACTACTATCATGACCCCAACATATCAACTTTATAGAACCTGTATCTAAAACACATATGAAAGGAAAACCAATAATACCAAAAACCATTCCAATACCATAAAACCAAAATAATTCAAACTATTAAAGGATATAAGAGTTTAGAATCCAAATCTTCAACTACAACCATGATATAACCATCATCAGCAATCTTCACAGGTTCATTGTCATCAACTCTCCGTAATAAAAAAAACAAACAAAACCCAACACAAAAAATGCCCATATACAAATCCTCGTTGGAGAACAATTGATGGGCAATAGGGAAGAACTCCCCACGATATGGCAAAGAAAGAGCCTTCCCTAGACTATTAGGCATCATAAGAATAGTGGTACCACGAATAGGACCAGATCTCTTACTGTAAGAGGTTAAAAATCGATCATAGATATCAGGATCATCTGGAACTAGCAGTAAGGAAAGGCCCACAAACTTGGATAATCCCACTTTAGCAATGAGGTCCGAATCTAGCAATAAGTAATAATCATGCAATACCAAAGATACATACTGGATCAGGGGAGGGATTCGAGGCGCCATTTAGATGGTTTACACACACACATACCACACACATAGAGTCACAATGAATGCTTGCAAAACAGCATGATAGGAACAAATAAGATATCAACCATAATAAACTCACATGAGTCGACCGATTAACTAACCATCCTCAACAGTTCACATCCTAAGAAAATTTCGGCATGACCTCTACACACGTGTGACCGAAAGCTTCATGTGATGCAAATAAATAGACACCCTGAATCCCCATATCAAGCATAAAAGAAAAAGAAAAATACATACCGTACCCTGACTTGTCAACATGAGTAAAACAAAAATATAGAATCAGATAAGAACTAATCAAACCGACATGACACTTGAACTGTTTGACCATCATCGACAAGAGGGACTAGACAAGATTCCACCGTTCCCATCCCCACGAAGCATGTTCATTAAAAAAGGAAATGTGGACTATGGGGAAAAGAAGCGTAATGAAGGATTCATTTCAATAAAATTATTAATAATGGGTGAAATTTTATTAGGTAATAAACCTTAAAAAGAAAACACGATTCCTTGTTATTATTTATTTGAAAAGTATTAAGTTTGAAATAGTGCTTTAAGAGGAACAACCCAGACTTCGAACCTTGACGCAGGGTCTCTAAATGCAAATTCCTTTATTACAAATTAATTGTGTGTTGGGTACTTTTTTGTCAGCACGTGCTTTTTGGTGGTGATTGGTTTGTTTTTAATTAAAATGAAATGTGTATGTAGTGCACGAAGTGCATGCTAAGTGAACATCAGGTCAATTTTAATTTAAAAATGCGTGTGTGGGACGCGGACACATATGAAAACATGGTGATCATGATTCCTTTTTAATAATTAATTATGGGGTTTGGGGTGACAAAAATTTAAAAAAGAAAAAAAAATACATGGGAGGGGTGTGTATGCAAGCACGGTCTGAATGCACTATCAGTAATGGAGATAATGCAACCACAATGTAATCCAATAAGAAAATCCAATGAGTTGAAAAAGTTTGCCAATATAAGCTTAAACAAATTAAACACTATGGCAAATCATTTTCAATAAACGGTTATATGTTTTTATTGTCAGGTTTTCATTCAATGATGTCCATGAAATATGTTGAATTTGTTTGTACTATGTATGTGTTGGTTTATTTGTCAATTTAGGATTGTTCGATGAAATTTTTTCTTAATGAATTTGGATATGAATGTTGCATTGATTTTTTTAAAAAAAATAGTAATGTGGATCGAAAACTAAGCACAAAGGTCCAATAAAAGTTTCAAAATTTTCTTGAATTTTAAAAGCCATTTTTATAGTGAATTTTTTTTCAAAGAATTTACACATTAAATAAGGGTTGCTTATTCAATTAATTGGTTCACAATTAATTTTGATAATTTCAACACATGGAAGTGATCCAAAAATATGAAGAAAAATGAGTATGATTTTTTGGAGTTTTTGTGGATTTTTTAAAATTTTTAAAAAACCACTTTTCAAGTATTTTTGAGTAAATTTTCACGAAATTAAAGGTTTTTAATTAGTTTCTAATTTTTTGTTGACATATTCAGAATGTCAAAATATTTTAGTAAATTTTTAAGCTTTTCGTAATATTTTTAAGGGTTTTTAATGGATTTTTGTAAGTTTTCATGCGTTTTTAAAGTATTTTTTTATTTTGACAGATTTAAAAATTTAGAAAAATGTACATGGGTTATGTGTCAGTTGCGTGTGAACATCAACTAGTGCATCACCCCACGAAAAAATCGCACGTACGTCCTCGCACATGAACAATCGCAATCACGAATACGCGTCATGAGATGTACAAAGCCCGCACGCGAACAATGCCTAAGGAGGCACACATGTGCACAACATGGAGGAAAGGAGTGCTCATGCGCAGAAGAGGGAGTAAGAAATGTGGGGCCAACAATCAAGGGGGTAAGGTGAGGGAAAGTTGTGGTATGGATTATGAGTAGGTTTTTTTTTTGGAAGGGGTAAAAATGAATATATATATATATATATATATATATATATAGGGGAGGAGTGTGGGGGCCTTTTTGGTTGTTTTGTTTTTGTTAAATTAAGTAGAAGTTAATTTGAATGTTATCTATTGTTTTTTGTGTTTTTTTTAAATTTTAAATGTAGAGGGGGTGGGCTGAGTACCGGAGGGGTGGGCGCGTAGGGGCTAGGAGGGTTAGGGGGTATGGGTGGGAAAGTGGGCGGGGAGGGTGCTGGGTGGTGGGCGGGTAGGGGAATAGGGGAGGTGGGGCGGATAGCTGGGCGGCGTTATCGAGCTCTTATGCGGTGGCGGCGACAACGCCGTCAGGCTTACACGACGTGATGGGTGGGGCGCTCCTGGCAATATCACGGAAAATGTGGCGGGCGGTGCGGCTAGGGTGGGGCAATGTTGGCGGATGGCGCTACACATTGGGCGAGCCAGGCAACCGTTCGGGCGAAGGTAGCTGAAGAGGAGGGAGATGAAGAAGAGGGAAGGAGGAGGAACGGGGGAAGAGGAGGAGGAGGAGGGAGGGGAAAGAGGAGGGGAGGGGGAGAGAGGACACGGGTGGGGGAAAGGGGGAGGTGGGAGGGACGGTTGGTGAGAGGGGGGGGGGGGGGAGGGGGGAGGTGGGAAGGGGCACAGGGAAGGGGGTCACGAAGGGGGGGTGTTAGGGGGCATAGTAGGGGGTAGAAATGGGGTGAGCGAGCTTGGGGGGGGAGGTCATGATGTATGTTCCTTTTTTGTTTTGTTTTGTTGTGTGTTTTGTTTGGTTTTTTTTAATTTGAAAATAAACAACTGTCAGTGGCCTTGCCTTGCGCACACGCGCAGGGCGAGGGTAAAAAAATTTTGCAGTGTTGGGGCTGAGATGGCATGCAAGAAGATGCGTGAGTGGAGGATGGTGGGACGGACATATCGACGCTCCTGAGAAGCTGGAATCGAGAATATGTGCATGCAAACATGCGTAATATTGGAACATAAAACTATAGAAAAATCAATTCTAAAAAATCAGACCATCAAAATAAAACATGAAAACAAGGAAAAGTGTGCACAATGACGGGCTAGACACAGCTGTCAAATAAGAACGTAGTTCTTGACATGGATGGGATGCGTTCACATGGAAAAAATCATAAAACCACTCCCAAAACTATAAAGAAAAATTAATATGGAGAGATCCATCGGGTCAAACCTGGCAAGGTGAACATGAAAAATGTTCAAAGGAAGATGTCAGACAGGAAAGGTAAAGTCAAATGTGGTTTTGGGGATGGTAGAGGGTGTTCGAATGTGAAAAACAACAAAAATACTAATGAAAACAGAGTCGAAAATTAATATGAAAAAAATTCGTGCATTGAAATGGAGGGCAACAAAAAGAAAAAATGTCAAGGGAATCTTGTGGGACAAGTTTGTCAAGTCAAAACATAGTTCTAATGACGTTAGGGAACATTCACATGGAAAAAAGGGCACAAAGTACACAAAAATTTTAATAAAATAAAATTGATAGGACAAATCAGGATAGGGAAAAAAGAAAAATCATGCATGAGATGAAGCCAGACAAGGCTATTCAATCAAAATTAAAATTTAAGGTGATTAATGCAGGTTCACATGGAAAAATGATTAAAAACACACACGAAAATTCTTGAAAAGACAGAAAAATTAATAATGAACAAACCATACATTGAAATGATGGGTAGTAAAAAGAAAAAATATCTTGAGGAAGGTGTAGGTCACGGTTGTCATATCAGATTGTTGTTCCGAAGCAAAAAAGGTGCGTTCACATGGAAACATGTTAAATGAACATAAAATTATTCAAAATTTAATAACTCATGATTTGTAAAGTGAAACAAGAGGCTATTTGAAAAAACTAGCTAGTTTAAAGGGACGAACAAGGCTGTAAGGTCAGATTGGAATTTTAGTGAACGTAGGGTGTGTTCTCATAAAAAAGTGACAAAACCAAGAAGAAAGGCAAATGGACAAGGAACAACCCTAAGACAGGTTGACAAGAGGATGGGTGGGTGGGTAAGGGACCCCATTAGGGTAGGCCCAAGACTTGGTACACTCAAATCGTCTAAGAGAGAGATGTTTCCATAAGAGTATACATAGCCGACATGCAGGGATGTGTGTCCCCACACTTAAGACCTTAATAAATCAAATTGACGACACAACAAGGGTCTAACATAGGATCATAACCCATACATATACGTCCCCACACTTAAAACAAACTAACTCTTGAAATCAAAAGGGGTAGGGTTAGAAAAAATTGGCCCAATTTGTAGCAAATGATCGAGGGAAACCATCTCTATAGCATGAAGGATTGTAGTCGTCCGCATGAGGTACCAAGGCTACCCACATCACACTTGTCTAGTAGGGCAGGGACCATGCAGCAACACCCATGGAGGTAGCTTTGTTGATGAAGGATTGGTTAGGTTGTTGATGGCAAGGTATACAATACTCAATCTTGACAGTCACTCATGTGGAAATGATAAATCAGTTGCTCACCCCATGGTACATGCCACTCGAAGAATAATGAGTGAAACCCATAGCTTACATTCAATTTAGAAATTAGCAAAGGAAATGGTTTAAAGGGAGTGTACAAGTGTGCACAGTTGATGGTGCATCATTGTGTGCCAACCCATTTGGCATAGGTATAAGAAGGAAGGCCATGGAGCCTCATTGTGCAGTGCACCAAAGAGAATGAGGTGTAGAGTGATGATGGTGGCGGAGGAGGCATGTCAAGTATGTGCATAGGGAAACGAGAACGTACTTGTCTCCAAGTGTTAGAACGTCCCTCAATCCTCACCTCTTAGTTGATGAAAGGGAATTCAATCACACTTAGTTCCCCCTCTGTCTCACGCTCTGTTGTTGATGATTACATCTTGTTGATTGAATCCTCATTACCACTTGTGAAAAGGTTGTATGCCTTATGCACAATTGATGGTGCAACAGTGCATCTCGCCTTGTGCCGATATATAGTGCGAGAAGGGAAGGCCAGGGAGCCTTATAGGGCCATCCACATGAACAATTTTGTGCTTTGTGCATTAAGAGGCCCATCCCGTGCATGCAACTCTCCATTCACACATCTCACCTCTCTGTTAGATATAAAGGGCAAGGACTTGTCACTCACCCAACCCTCTGTCTGACACTATATTGATGATTACAGAGGGCAGCCCATACTCACATTCGCATCTGGTTCGGATGAAAGCTCACATTGCTCAGGGTTTGTCGAAGATCAGCTTCAGCTGGTTGATGATGTCAACGTGGATCAGTTGATGAAGAGGCCTACCCAGGGAGGCAGCCAACAAGTTTGGTACTTGAATTGCATATTGGAAACATCGTCTGTTTGTTGTAGGAGTCAGAAGCACTGAAATGGGGTTATAGGATTCAATGCACCAAGGGAAGTAGCTTTGGAACTTCTGCTACAAGAGGTCTACTAGAGATTCACTTGTCTTGAACTACGGGGTGTTACCACCTTTTCCACAACCAGCTTCCTATCTAAGGGTGTGTGCTAACCTTTCTTGGAATGAGACATGTTATGATAGGGAATTTATTCATTTTCTCCCATAAGAGTTTTGTTTTTATTTTTTATTTCTTTTTCTTTTTTGTATTTGCCCTATTCTCGAGGGTGTTTCCACCTTTTCTCAAAGAATAAGTCGGCATGACAGGGATCTATGTCCTTTTCTCTCATGATCGAGATATATATTTATTTTTTTCTTTTGAAAGAGGATAATGGTAGGAACGCCATGTATTAGAACCATCCTCACCACCTTTGATGCATGAGATGGAAAGGAAGCCAAGGAGTGGTGGAAGGTAGCTATGAGGGGCTAATAGAACAAAGCCATAGCATCATGATCAGCTAAATTGCAACCATGAGCATTAGGTAAAGGTGTATCCACTGTTGTGCAAGGAATGAGGAAGCTATTGGCAATGATTGTCAAGGTCCCTAGGGAGGGTAATACATCTTGAGGCGATAGCCATTAATAATAAGGGATCATCCGAAGCATCGATTATTTGGATTTGAACAAATCCATTAAGGTTGATGGCAAGTACCTTATAGTAGGGGCCCATCCATCTTGTTGAAGCTTGCCTGGAAACTTGTCAAATCGTGAATCATAGGCTAGGACTAAGTCACCTTCCTTGAACTCCTTTTGCTTGATGAAGCTATCATGATAGGCCTTTCTACGAGCTTGCGTGGCTTCCATGCACTGTAAGGCCATCCTACGAGTCTCATCTAGACATTCCAAGTGCAAGAGACTGTGTTGTAGTGACTCATCATCTCCCAAGCATTCTTTGATAGCCACGTGTAGGGAGGGTAGCTCGAGTTCAACAAGAAAGATGGCTTATGTCCCATACACTAGTTGGAAAGGGGTCTGTCCTGTAGCCTTATGGGAGGTTCTATACGCCTAGAGGGCCTCTATAAGTCGATCATCCCAATCACAATGATGTGCAGCAATCATTCTTGCTAGAATTGAACAGAGGATACAATTGGTACCTTCGACTTGGTTGTTGGCTCTGGGGTAATAGGGTGTGGACTTAAGATGCCGTATCTTGTACAGCTCTGTCAATTCTTCCATAATCTTGCTAAGGAAGTGAGTACCTCTGTCACTTACAAGCTCTAGGGGACTACCAAAACAGGTAATGACGTTCTCATACAAGAACAAGGCCACATTGTTGCCATCATCCCGCTTGAGAGCTTTAGCTTCACACCACTTTGTCAAGTAGTCTGTATAGACCAAGATGTATATGTTGTGTTTTCTTCTAGTTGGCGGATCAATAGGGCCCACGAAGTCAATTTCCCATTTCTCAAATGGCTTTAGGGGAAGGATTGGTTGTAGTGGCATGGTGTTGGATTTGGTAGGCTTTCCCATTCTTTAACAAGCATCACAACGTTTGCAATAGTTATAGGCATCCTTGTGAAGGATTGACCACTAATATCTTACAAGAAAGGCCTTTCTGGCTATCACTTCTCTTGCAAAGTGTCCACCACAGGGCTCGTCATGGCATGCTTTCAACACAATTCCAATCTCTTCTCCTGTAACACATCTTCGCAATACCTCGTCTTTGCATTTCTTAGAGTATAGGGGGTTGATTCCAATAGAAGCTTCTTTTTCTTATGGCTCGAGATATCAAGGGGATACTGTTGGGCTTCCAAGAGGTTGGCTATGTTTGCATACCATGGGGTAACAATTTTGACTAGAAACAAGGAAGCATCAGGAAGGTCTGGATCATCCTGCTCTTCTTCATCACTCTGGGGGATTCGCAACAGATGATTAGCCAAGACATGAGAGCGAACGGGTTTGGTAACCACTTCAAAGTCAAAATCCTAAAATAGAAGGAGCCATCTTATCATTCTTCCCTTCACATCCGCCTTGTTCACTAGGAAAGATAGAGCTTCATGGTCCATGTAGAATTTGAAGTGCATCGACAACAAGTTGTTAGAACTTCTCCAAGGCAAACACCATTGCTAGGCACTCAAGCTACATCATTGTGTAGTTTTATTCTTTGTTGGTTACTTTCCAACTTGCATAATAGATAGGTTGATCTAACTTTAAGGGGCCCTTTTGGCATAAGACTACACCTAGGCCTTGGATTGAGGCATTGGTGTGCACATGGAATTCTTTGTCCAATCAGGAGGTTGTAGGATGGGTGCTTTAATCAAACACCACTTCATGGTTTTGAATGCCTCGTCTCACAATCAGTGGTCCATGTAAACTTTGCATCTTTTCTGAGGATTTTATGCAAAGGGGCTGCCTTTGTCACAAAGTGTGGAATGAATCTTCTGTAATAACCCACATAGCCAAGGGATCCCCTCGATTGTTTAAGGTTGGTTGGTGTTGTTAAGGTGGCAATCTTCTCAATCTTGGTAGGATTGTCATCCCTTGTGTAGAGACAATGTGGCCCAAAAGAACTCTTGACGAGATGCCAAATACACATTTATTGGGGTTGAGAGAAATCCCATACTCTTGACATATATCAAAGCACTACTCTAGGTGTCCCCAATGCTCATGGATTAGGCTATAGACACAAAAGTCATCTAGGCATACCTCAATGAAGTTATGCAAATGGTTTTGGAATGCAGCCATCATCACTCATTAGAATGTAATAGGGGCATTACAAAGCCCAAATGGCACCACTCTGTAAGCGTAGCTTCCCCATTAGGTTGTGAAGGTCTTTTTGGATTGATATTCTTCTATGATTAGACTTGATCCATCTAAGAGGGAATAGAGCTCATGGCCTACCAATGTGTCCACACATACTCGTAGCTTTTCATTCTTCTTGGGTACTACCACAATGGGCAAAACCCATTCACTATTGGCCACTGGATAGATAAACTCAGCTTCAAGGAGCTTCAACAATTTGGCCTTCACTAGGGCAGAGTAATTTGAATTCATGCACCTTTGTCTTTGTCTCATAGGCTTGGCATTAGGCTCTAGGGCCGATGTGGTATTGGCACACTATGGAATCAATCCCCTTCAAATCTTTGTACAACCATGCAAACGTGTCTAACTTCTCTTTCAGGAGGCCATGCAGGACTAATAGCTCTTCTTCTGAAAGATTGATACCCACCTTCCGGTGATGTTAACCATCAGACGAACAAGGTGGAAAATCTAAAGTAGAAGACAAAGGCCAATGCAAAAGTGAAACAGAAGACGAAGGCGCACCAAGAAAAATATGGAAGTACAATAAGTGCGAAAAAGTCCTAAATAAAGGAAAAATGTGCACAAGAAAAAGCGCAAGTCAGTACTTTTGTAAAAGAGCGCAAGCGCATCATGGTTTAATTTTAAGAGCACCGGGCTCTCACCCGTGCAATTTGTAAATGTAGACGGGCAATGGAAAGGAAGCTAGGAAGATAGAAGGACAATGGGAAAAAGGGCTTAGGCCATGGCCGGCCATGTAAAAAAGGGGATAAGGGGATGACCGCCCAAAAGGAATTTAGGGTTTTGTATATAAAGGTGAAAAGTGAATGAGAAGCTGATTCTTGTGTGTGGCCAAAAGCGGCTCTCTTCTTTTTCTTCTTCTTCTTCTTGCTTGCTTGCTTGAGCTTGTGCTTGAGACAGGGAGTGTGAGAGTGTGAGGGAGTGAGTGTGTGAGGGTGAGGGACCAAGGAGGAGAAGCTCTCCATCTTCTCCTCTCTTCTTCTCTTCTCTTCTCTTCTCTTCTCTTGCTCGCGACAATGGAGCTTGGAGCTTGGAGCTTGAGGATGGAGCTAGCTTGAAGCTTACACCTGGATCGTGGAGCCACCGGAGTGAGCAGGAGAGGAGGTAACTCGATCAGCATGGAGGTAAGCTCACTACACCCATAGATATGGATGGTGCGTCGGCTATGTGAGAGGTAGCCATTAGTGCTTGGCTTGGAACGCTTGAAACAATAAGCGGTCCATGGGTCTTGGCGGTTGAGCGAAAGCTTCCACATTTTGGTTCCATTGCCAGGACAAATGGATTCAAGCCTTGAGCGCTTGCATGCTTCGAATCGAACATCGAAGTAAGGGTTTTCCCCGAACAGGTGCTTGAGGTAGATAGGTAGGAAGCGAGGGAGTTTGAAGAGGTATTTGATCTCCTTAGCAAGTAGTTTTTGGTTTATGGACCTGGAAAAGCATGATGGAGTAGTGTAGGTATTTCCCTTATGATTTTTTCTTGCATTGAGGAAGGATAGGAGCAAAACATTGGAGCAAATAGTAGGGTTTTCTAGTGCTATATAACAGGCTAAAATAGGGAAAAGAAGGGCATAAAATAAAAATTTGGGTTAAATGTTGGTGAAGGGAGCAAGACTAAGGTGAGTGCAGGCCTAGGCAGGGTGATAAGGGGCCAGGAGTGGCAAGAAAGGCCACATTTTGTATTGTAGGGTTTCGGGAGAGCAGGAGAGAGGGAGAAAGCTTCGTCGCATGAATCCGCTTTGATCTGGTCATCTAGAAGTTATTTGCCCATCCTAGGTAATTCCACACCTTCCCCTACATGAGTAGGTTAGATCTAGAGGTGCTCGACTAGTAGGAAGACCTCCATCGCTTGGCGCGATGAATTTTTTGAAGTCTGATGAAAAAACACGTCGTGCTCGACCTGTTCGAGTGACGGTGAGTCTAGGTCAAGTCTCAGAATCGGCCCTCGGACCACTCGGCCATCGGCCCTCAGTCGAGAATTCACCACTCGGCCCTTGGCCCACTTGGCCAAGGGCCAACTCGGCCCTCGGAAAACCCCACTCGGACTGGCTGAATTTGACACATGGCCCAGTGTTCGGCCCTCAGCCCTCAAACAGGCCGAATCGGGCATTCGGCCCCTGCAATTCGGACCTGTTGGGCTAAATTTGGATTTTTTCAAATATTAACGTGCAGACCCTGAAACTGACCAAGAGACCATATAGAGCCAAAACCATATCATAGATCGATCACTGGGCTGAAATTTAGAGCGAGTAGTTTAAAATTTGGCTACAAACCATCATTCAAATCGCGCATGGTGTTTACCGTAATGGCCTTGTGGGCCGGGGGGGACTGCCCCCCTTCGGACCCCTGCAGAGGGGGCTCTGTCCCCTCCGCACCTCCCCCAAGTAGGTTGGAAAGAAAACGCGTGCCATGATAAGTCCTCCAAATTAGACCTTAGTGTAGTAATGGCTCTACACGAGCATGGATTCTCACTTGCAAAAGAGCAACCAAAAGCCCATACCCGAACAGAGACAAATAGAGACCCTAGAACCTCAATGGGCCAATCTAGCCAATAAGTGCAAAAAAGGCCACACTGCAAAAACACGTACGTGTTGCGTTCGGACTGCATCTAGTCAAAACAGAAAGCAACAACATCAAGCTACAACGGCAAGAATGACTAGATATGACAGTCCTGATGATAGATGCTCCTTGAATAGCACTGCACAGATGATCCAAGACATCAGTGGAGAATCCACATCTGGTCGTGCAGTTGGGGACTCAAGGGCATTTGTCAGAAGGCTTAAATTTACAAGCCAAGACCTGGAAGACAAAGACATAATACCACCTGCTTATCTTAGGGTCAAACTCACCGCGAAAAGAGAGCACACTGTCGATGCTCTGATTAATGAAGGAGTAGATTTTAATATCTTGACCTATGAAGCATGGACCCTACTAGGCCAACCAGAGCTCACACCGACTAATGCGACTCAGCCCTTACATGGGGGACACCCACAAGCACTCATAGAGAAGTGCAAAATCCTTGCGATAATTGAAATTGAAATCTTGCCTATCCTATTTCATGTTCCTCCAAATAGTGCTAATTGTGGAAAGGAAACCCTCCTTGGAAGACCCTTCAAAAGGGCAACCAAGTGTGAGGGAGGCCGACTATGTAGCACAGAGGATACACTTGACACTACTGGGTGTGAGGATAGTCACAACCTTTAGCAAGGGTGACCTTATCAAACCTCGAGGGGAAGGCAAGGAAATTACTGACATAACACTCAAGCCTACTAACAAGAGCAAGGACTTGTTGGAAGAGTTGATACAAGCACGAACAACGAGAACTAGTGAGTGAGGCCATGCCTAAAACAAGAAGGTTAGGAGACAATGCCAAGGATGGGCTTTGGACTTACAAATATCGTAGAAGACCCCAAAAGAAGCCCAAATCTTATAGACAAAGGCATCGATGGAGGGTCAGCACAACGCCATGATGGATATCCAAAGCGTTGCTACATGCTCAAGGGTATTACGCAGGTAACCAATGGATTTGGGTGCCAAAACCCCCTGCTAAACCTCTTTTGTCGACTGAAGGCCAGATCGTATCAAGAGCAAAGAAGCGTAGGAGGAGATCTAAACAAAAAACCAAGTCTCGATTCAAAAGCATTGGAGTGACCGAGCCCCTCATGGTCGAAATCAAGAAACTAAACAGGACCAATCGGAGGGTCGATCCTCAACCTAGCGTGCTTGACAAGTAGATATCAGATGTAATCATTGAGGATGCGCAAAAGCCACTAGTGCCCAAGAAGCCTTTGATTCCCCAAGAGGATAACATGCATCATAGGCACAACATTGCTCATGGCAAGGTTAAATGCTCAACAAAGCAAATGATAAAATCATCTAGCAGCCAAGAGCAAATCTTCCAGCTAGTGTCGGGCCACTTAGGAGTCTCAAGTCTCCTACACCCTCTTTTCCTAAACGGACATAGGAAGCACAATGACAGTCATCAAGTGTAGCTGCTCAATCCCAATCTCTATCTCTATCTCTATCTAAGCTTCCAAATGTCCAAGAGGTGGGACATGACACCATTCGTAGCTCTCGGCCCAAGGATATGCCTGTGTAACCTAATGTGACTACATCAACTCATGCTCAATCTACACAAGTGAATGCTCAAAGGGAAACAAAAGACACGACCAGTGATGATTGCCCTAGGGACTTGACACCACAATCCACCAAGAGTAGCCAGCCCACTGGACTAGCCGCTACTACTTCCAATCAGGGATCACAGCAGTCACAACCCTTGGCCGTGACAATGACCCTTGCAGAACGTGTCCTTAGCATTTCACCTATGGAGGAGGTGCCGCAACCAGCATCCTTGACAAATCCAACACTTTCAAAGCACCTAATGCCTAGGCTTGAGGAGAAACCTCTCAAAGATGTGGCCAAGGAGATGGCACATCTGACCAATCAACCTAGCAAGGCTGTCCAATAGGTCGTAGCTACGTCCCATAAGGACACATCAGAGAAGGGGAAAGCTGAGGCCCAACCAAGCACATCGCGGCTAACCTAGTTCAGGGTCTTGAGTCATTAAGTTATGCACCTTCATTGACCAAGAAAAAGAGGAGAAAACAGCAAAAACAACAACAGTTACAGGTGGTTGTGGACCCCAAGAACATTGAGACTAAGAGCACTGGAGAGCTGATGAATAAAGCATCAAGTCCATCCACCAAAGAACCCATTGATGTCTCTCCTAATAGCGGTGAAACCTTAGATACATTCGTGTGTCTTGAAAAATCAAAGCAACCATTACCATCAATGGTTGCTTGCAATACTCAGTCCACCGACAACAGAACTCACATACAACACTGTCACAATAGGGTGACAAATCTATAACAGTCACATCCGAGGAGAACCATGACACAATAGCAGCAAAACCTCGAGAAAAATGCACAAACCCCGAGAGCATAAGCAATCCTAGCGTTGACCAATCTTACTCATCTAGACCTAAGCCCCAAGCTATGCTAAAGCCTAGGGAAACTCCTAGAACCTTGCATGAGATAGCAACCAAGAAAGCCCTCGTTGAACATAGAAGTGTCGTTGAATGCTTAATTGAGTTGGATACTAAACTCAAAGTATTTGCACGTGTCTATGTCCTTGCGACATGGGTGCATTCCCTAAGGAGCATCTTGAAGAATACTTGCCATTTTCCCTATCCTGGGAAGAGCAAGAACATCTTGACGAGCACTATGAAAAGCTCATGCATGAACGCATGCGACTCACCTCTGATGAGGAAGCCGATGAACTACGTTTAACTGTAACATTCAATTATGTACTCTGCCAACCAAATCTCTTAGAGATAGAGAAACTAAAGCGACAATCAGAGGATCAAAGTCAATTCATTGGGTTGAAAACCGTGTTGCAATGGCCGAACTAGGAGCCCAAATTATAACAGTCTCAGAGGAGCAATTGGCCAAATGGCGATCTCAAAGAGACCCAACCTATGTGACACCAACTTCCTTTCGAGTGCTGACTGCCATTCGGGGTACGAACTTAGCTGGAACTAGCCAAGAGAACTCTATGGTTGATAAGGTTCTCATTGAGGAGGAGCTACATGTTGCAAGGAGACTCAGACAAGGTACCATGATACTTGATGTTGCAAAATACTTGATATTATTAAGAAGGCTGCCATGAGTACTGGATGTGTGTGCCACACTCCAGTACAGGTATATTGAAGAATCCAACTAAAGTGTCGTTCGCTCTTCATCGACACTCAACTCTAAATTCTTATCCTTTATCATCCTGCAAGCCCACCAAGAATCGTCACGTGCAGGATCCCCAATAGACCAACACTTGTGCTGGCCAAAAATCCAATCCCCAACAAAGAACAACCCTACCACCAACTCCAACAACCCTAACATCAGCCACCTAGGCCACTAATGTGCCCCCAATGACCTTCCTCCACACCACCACCAACACTCCTCCACGGCAACCATAGATGTCCCTTCAACCCACGTCTTCAGTGCATGCCAAAGCTTGCTACCTACGACGATGAGTGCCATGGGACTGGCACTTGTTTGGGAGGGGGTAATGTTAACCGTTAGACGAACAAGGTGGAAAATCTGGAAAATCTAAAGCAAAAGACAAAGGCCAATGCAAAAGTGAAACGGAAGACGAAGGTGCACTAAGAAAAATATGGAAGCACAAGAAGTGCAGAAAAGTCCTAAATAAAGGAAAAAGGCATACAAGAAAAAGCGCAAGTCAATACTTTTGTAAAAGAGCGCAAGCGCATCATGGTTTAATTTTAAGAGCGTCGGGCTCTCACCCGGGGCTCTCACCCGTGCAATTTGTAAATGCAGACGGGCGGTGGAAAGGAAGCTAGGAAGATAAAAGGACAATGAGAAAAAGGCCTAGGCCACAACCGGCCATGTAAAAAAGGGGATAAGGGGATGACCGCCCAAAAGGGATTTAGGGTTTTGTATATAAAGTTGAAAAGTGAATGAGAAGCTGATTCTTGTGTGTGGCCAAAAGTGGCTCTCTTCTTCTTCTTCTTCTTCTTCTTCTTCTTGCTTGCTTGAGCTTGTGCTTGAGAGAGGGAGCGTGAGAGTGTGAGGGAGTGAGTGTGTGAGGGTGAAAAGGACCGAGGAGGAGAAGCTCTCCATCTTCTCCTCTTATCTTATCTTCTCTTCTCTTCTCTTCTCTTCTCTTCTCTTCTCTTCTCTTCTCTTCTCTTCTCTTCTCTTCTCTTGCTCACGGCAATGGAGCTTGGAGCTTGGAGCTTGAGGATGGAGCTTGCTTGAAACTTGCACTTGGATCCTGGAGCCATCGGAGTGCGTGGGAGAGGAGGTAACTCAAACAGCATGGAGGTAAGCTCACTACACCCGTAGATATGGATGACGTGTTGGCTATGTGAGAGGTAGCCATTAGTGCTCGGCTTGGAACGCTTGAAACAATAAGCGGTCCATGGGTCTTGGCAGTTGAGCGAAAGCTCCCACAGGTGATATTCCGTACCATCAATATTGATAGACGTTAATTTCTTTTCTCCTTCCACTTCGCAGATGAATGTCCCATGGACTGCTTTTGGATATAGATCCGACTCCTTCAAGGGAGTAGTCTCCTCTTTAGATGATTTACTGGAACCAAATTCCCCTTTCAGTAGAGACTTAGCTTGCTTCTTGGGAAGCTAAAAGGGTATTAGAGAGGTTTTGGGTTTGGTTTGGGGATGAGTTACTTCTTGGCTTGAGGACTTGTCTTTTGAGGATCCATCCAAGAATGTCACATAACATGACCCTTCTGAGTTCTGTTTAAGCTGCCGAATTGGTGGTTATTGGCAAGGTGCATTGTCATCATCTTCTTGTGAGAGGGGTGGATTAGGGCGGAAAGAGCCGCTACTAAAGGAAGGCTTATTCTTCTTAATCCATTTCTTATAGAGGTTTTACTTATGACGTGACTCATTAATCATTCTAAAGGGTACCATAGTCATTCTATCGAACAACAAGAGATCTTCTACTTCTAAGGCTTCAGAAACTTCTAGAACTTCTTTCTCATCTACGCCTTCTTCGAGTAGGATAGAATCTTATAGCTCACTTTCATAGTCTTCTTCTGCATTATCATCTTTGTCATCTTCAGATTCTATTTCTATCTCTGTGGGGGCTCTGTAAGAGAAGAATAGACTCTCTGTTATGTCCTCTACTTCTTCTTCTGTGTCTGCCTCTGCGTCTGTCTTTGGCTTTGTTTCTGCTATGGCCATGTAATAGGGGGAGAACATACATACATGCTTCTATCTCACTGTTAGAGGTGATTTCAGAAGTCAATTCATATTTAGGTAGGAAGTATTCACCCATTGACAAAGACTTTGCTTCCTTTGGCAGTTGGCTTACAGTGCCCGCTGTCAAGGACTATGCCTCTGTTTTCTTGGGAAATATCTGTTTGACAGATTCTTCATCTCCTAATGTACCATTTGTTACTTTGTTGAATGATTCTATTAAGACTTCAATGGACATGGATCCATTGCCTTTTTGTGATCCATACAGCTTCAACACCACTTTGTTAGGTCCTTTGCATAGGGTTAGGGTTCCTTTCAACCAATATGTCCTTGCTCTTACTTCAAAAAGCCAAGGTCTTCCCAGTAGTAGAGGTCAGCCAATAATCTCTTCCTGTGAGAGTTGTCTTCACATATGGAATAATGCCCAAAGGCTTGATTCTACTTTGGTCTGCCAATTTGATAAGCCATTGCATAGGCTGCATTCCTTGCAAAAATAGATCCGTCATTGTCACATCCGTTATTATGTTTACTGATGAGCCTCCATCAATCAATGTATCTATTATAAAGCATCCTTCAGTACATATGCCAATATTTGGGGTTCCAAGATCTAGGAAGGCATTAGCCACATCCACTTCCTCCACAGGCTCTAGGCCTTTGTTGGACTTGGTTGCTATGAAGGGAGCAATCCTTAGACCTCTTCTTCTTATCAATATACTTTTGAATTTATTTCGATAATTAGGAGACAACATCAACAATTGTCGAAATGTTAGGTTTGGTTTAAAAGTGTCTAAGTCGTTAACCAAGTCATATTCTTTGATATGATCCGCAGGCTTCTCCAATCGGCTAGAATGGAGCCACACCCACTTTTATCTTCCCTTTTTCTTCTAGGAATGGTAACATTTACACTTCTTCTCCTTGAGGAGGTACTTTGGCACCCTCTATCTCTTGGACCTCTAGTCCTATCTCTACAATTGTCTCTATGGCTCTTTTAGTATTCTATACTACATTGTTCATCAGTGCTGCACTTATGTGTTCCTCCCTCGAAAGGTTTAAATTCACGGTCTTAGAAGAGGGAATATTCTCTTTTGGAACTATAGATTCTTTCTTTGCACACGTTATTGCGGCAACTTACAATTCCACCAAATTGGAAGAAGGTTCTTGAGTCTTTTGTTGAGTCTCGGGAGTAGCTTTTATAAGAGCAGGACTTGGATAGTCTTTTGTAGTGTGGCCTTTTCCTTTGCATCGACTACATAAGGGTTTGTAGTCCATAGACCTTCTAGGGTTTGGATAGTTCAATGAGATATGTTCCTTTTCTCCACATCTATAACACTCCACCTCTGATCTCTGGCCACCACCAGACTGTCGTCCTTTGTAACTCTGAGAGGGAAACCTCCTTGGACCGAAGTTAGGAATGAACTCCCTGGGTCTTTGGTCCAATGTCCTGCATTGTCATTTTGGATTCCAGCAAGTTGAATCTTTCTTCTTCATCTTTCTTACTTCTTTCATCCATCTCCTTCATAGAGTAAATATCCTCCATATGGTTCTTCCTCAAACAATACCAAAAAAATGCTCCAAGAATGGTTGGTTTTTGGGTACATTGTGTGGCTAAACGTCCCACTTGATGGCACTTTTCACACCATGTATTATACTGCATCACATATCTCCCACCTCCCGCAGGAGTGGATATATTGGTGGTATTCACCTTCGGCGTCTATAGCTATTCTATAATCACATCCATAAGCTCTTTCTTGATACTTGAGACTGAATTGGATAAGTAGTCCTTCAAATTTTCACCTCCTAGAGTACTTGCAATAGGGTTTTGGGAAGCTTCTGTGATCACTACATACACTAATTGGGTTGATCCAAAGGGTCCTCTGTTGTTTTGGTTCTGATTCAAAGCTCCTATTGAAATTGGGGATTATTGATTCCAGTTGGTAGGATTCCATTGTTGTTGAGTCGCCATTGGGAAAACTGTCTGAGGCCACTACTATTGTGGTTGAACCATCATTTGAGACACTATTTTCTGTAGCTACTGTGGATTTGGTGCATTGTACCGCGGCATTATTTGCATCTGAGGATAGGGGTAAGGAATTGCCCCTGGGATTGCATTTGGTGGGTATACCATTCTTGGCCTGGGAGGAGGTAGGACTCCTCTTCATGAGGTCATCGACAACCTTGCTTCAACTTCATCATATAGTCTTGCACCTTCCACTCTGCAACTTCCAAGTTGACTGGTCTTCTCAATTCCACAAACTTATGAACTTCTAGTTTTAGGCTTCTAAGGAAAACTCCCTTCTGGATGCCTTCATCCAAATGATGGTTAGTCCATCTCTTCAGTATGGATTCCATTCGCGAGACATAAGCTTCTACTCATTGACCAAACTTAGGTTCATGAACTCCTCTCGCATCCGCTCTTCAAAACCTTCATGCTTGAATTTAGTGAGAAAGGCTAACTTCAAGTCATCCCATGTGTCAAAAGTTATTGCTACTTGTCTCTCATACCATTGAAACGCCGTGCCTTTATAAGTAGCGATGAATATTGCCAACCAATTCTTAGGGGTTCTGGCATTCTTAGCCACACATGCTACCATAAACTTTGCTACATGAAGATTAGGGTCTTCATCGTACTCTCCCTTAAAAATGGGCAATGGGACTACATTCACTGGTCTATCTCATCAATATTTCCAAGGCAGATTTGACTAGGAAGGGGACCTTGAGTCACCATGGGGACTTGTGTAAAGAGTGTTGCTAGGGCATCAAAGGAGGCTTCTACTGCTAGCTCATTCTCGACTTTGATTTTTGACTTCTCTCTTCTCACATACCTCTAGACTCGTTCTAATGCTTTCCTCTTGATTGCGTCAGCCATCAGGGAGTTAGCTCCACCCAGTTGTTCTGTACTCAATTAGAACATAATCAAAGGGGGCTTCTGTGTCTAGAGGACTCTCTTGCCAACATTTATTTTACTTCCTTCTTTTTAATGTCTTTGAATTTAGCTTTCAGACTACTACAAAGGGGAAGATATTCGATTCTAAAAGTGTCAAAATTCATTCTTCTAAGGATCGTTGTGGTGCCATCATCATAGTAATGCTAGCTTCTGTTGGTTTCAATAGTGTATGTTGTGAAGAACATTATGTGTACTAGCTTCCAACGGGTTGCTAATTGGACAAACAAGAGATTATCAGTATACCATGCGTCCCACGTATCCTGCTGTTGAGCATCCATGAAAAAATTCCAACTCTTTTATTTCTTATTTTCATGAACCTCCCACTAACCACGACTCCTGAAGCTTCTTCACAATCTCCCACTTAATGATGTCTTGAAAATTTTCAATGAATGCTAGATCTCCCGATGATCATTCTCTCTGTTTCTACACTTTAGCTCGTTCCCAAATAGTTTGCTACCAAGATGCATGTCTCTGTTGCTTCAATAGGGAAAGGAAATAGTCTAGCACATAGAGCCTACATCATTATGATAATATATTTCCATCATTGTGGAATGAACATCTTGTAGAAAGTGGCATTGTCAATGAGAATCTCTGATTCTTCACTGGTAGAAGGAACTTTGCAAGCATCCATTGAATTGTTCTCTTCTTGGCAATGCTATTTCCTTCATTTTTAGCCTCTTTTGATGCTTGTTGATGGCAGTTTTCCCCTATTGCACACCAAAAACATGGAGCCCCAAGAGAGATTCCAAGGAAAACGGGGTTTTTATTGCAAGAAAATCTATCTCGTACTATCAACAACCATCTTTTTTAAATTTGATATGGCCACAACAAAGAAAAGAACACCAGGAATAAGAAATCTTCATGCAGCTTCATATAAACAATTCTTCCATGGCTTTAACTTTAATAAAATCCATCATGCTCTTCACATTCTTCATAGAATTCATTGATAGACCACAAAAACACAAGATAATACACCACTTTGAATGGAAAGATATCACATATTATTCATCTTCAAAGTTTCCATAGCTTTCTCTCACACAATCTCTCATAAGTAGATACATTGTCTTTCATAGAATTGGCTCTCTCTCTCTCTCTCTCTCTCTCTCTCTCTCTCTCTCTCTCTCTCTCTCTCTCTCTCTCTCTCTCTCTCTCTCTCTCTCTCTCTCTCTCTCTCTCTCAAAATAGTACATCATATCCTCACTAAAATACTCAATAATCATTCATAATAACCCTTCTTTGGTCCTGAATACCCCTCCCAAGAGGTATCTCTGAGATGAAAGGTTACTAGAGCCACTATAGTGACTCGTTATAGCTCACTACTATCTCTTTACTCCAGTTATCTTGAGTCTTCAGCAGCTACTTCTTCCACTTCCTTGAGCTCTTTTGAACTTGCACTCATCTCTTTCCAAGGATGGAAAATTTTCCCAAGCTACACATTCATCCATCATTACATTTACAAAGGCATACAAAACAAAACAGAATAGGAAGAGAGGCTCTACAAAAGCTCAATAGAGGGTTACAGAAGGTCAACAGAAAGTATCCAACTCAACTAAATCCAATCCAATCCATCAAAAACCATTCAATGAGCTTTCAAAAAACCTCAAACTTCATCAATAATTACTCCATCCTTCCATACTAAAGAAAAACATAACAAAATAGAAGCAAAACAGAACCAATCAGATACTATCAAGACATCAACAGAACATAATAGAACATCACAAAACCTCATATCTCTACTGAAAAACATCATGAGCTTATCAAAACCATTCCATCCTATCCAAAACACTCTCAAACCACTTCCAAACCAATCAATCATCATGTAAAGTCAACCATTCAACCCACAAAAACAACAAAAATCAACCAAAACATAGGTCATTTTAACATTCAACATCCTAATTGTCGAAGGGTTGTTGATTCACCTAGACTAGTAAATTATTTAGTAGACCCTTATCATGCACTACCTATCTATTGTTCAAATTGGCCAAAAAGGACCAAAGCCCCTAGTGATAATTTAAAGATACTTCACAAAGAAAAAGACAAGCTGACCATTGATTAACTCCTACATTCATGGCAAAAGCAACATCTATAAAACAACAACTTCTTAAATTGTCAGTGATCACAAAAGTTTAGATTTACATGCATTTTAATATAAATAAAAATGGCTAATACAAATGTTGATCCATAAATAAGATCTACATCACATGATGGTAAAAGTTGCATGAATAGTGTAGCTCAATATCAACATATGAAAGAAGCCAAAGACCATTTTAGGATGAACAAATCCTATGAATGCAAGGCTAAGATCATTTGTCCTTGAGATTGTTAATGGCAATCTACACTTACATGTGGCCAATTGTAGATCAACATGCAAAGTAAATGCATAATTAATAGTGCTAATTAATTGTGCTTAGAGAGCCATAACCCAATAGCTATGATCTCACAAGCCCTCACTTAGTCCTCTTTTATTTCAACTACTTGCAACTTGAAGAACTTTTAAACAACATCACATATACTTTGATAGGTCATTTTGGCCTTTGTACACATTAATAATCATCTCATTTCTCTCTCTCTCTCTCTCTCTCTCTCTCTCTCTCTCTCTCTCTCTCTCTCTCTCTCTCTCTCTCTCTCTCTCTCTCTCTCTCTCTCTCTCTCTCTCTCTCTCTCTCTCTCTCTCTCTCTCTCTCTCTCTCTCTCTCTCTCTCTCTCTCTCTCTCTCTCTCTCACACACACACACACACACACATTTCACCAAAAGAAGAAATACTAGAAGAGCAACAAGGCATGCGGGATCCAAATTACAATGGTTCTCAACCAAGTACTTTCAAGGCTCTACAACTGTGGATCCCAATTGTGTATGCATCTTTGAGCTTAGAAAAAATGTTGTTTGAAGCCATCCTTATGAGTTCTACTAACCAATCATCAATGTCTTGCTTCCAAAACCTCCAAATCCTTGCATAATCTTTCTTGTGTAGGGCATACAAACTGTATTGGGTGGCTGGATTGTGCCATGAGAATAGAGAAAGACTCTACAAAAATTGGCACCAAATCATCATAGGCTTCAATTGGAAAAATTTATATATCTTCTTCCAAAATATTGAGAACCCCCTCAAAATAAAAATAGGTAGTGCCAAAATAACCGATAAGTTCACTTAAAGGGGTAGCATAACCCCAATTCACTACCAACCTACAATGTGTAGACTTCATGGTATCCATGAATTTCCCTAGTACATACCTACAAATTTTCCTTGAGAAGAGTTCTTTGATGAACCTTGAACACATAGATTGCATAAATGTAGTTGTTGGCTTTGAGTAATCACTCTTGATAATGGGGATTCCCTTGATATCATGCAGTTTTGTAAGGCACTCAATATCTAGAGAAACATCCTTTCTCGGCTTGGGCTCTTTTACATCAAATTCTTAATTATTCACTTTCATTGTATGTACAATTTTCAACACTTGTATGACCTTCGCCCACCAACCACATACTAAAGAGGTAAGACTTTTTCCCCACCCTTACTAACCTTGAAGAAAGTCTAATGTCTTCATAACAAGAGCACATAAATCTAGCCAAACCCACTCTCATGCTTGTCATCTTAGTACTCTAAAAATAATGCAAAGCATCACAAAACCTACATAATTTGTACCACCTAGTTACTTTTATGTTTGTAACACCCACAATGATGAAATTTATTCGCTTGGAGGCATCAAGGAGGAATTTTTGGCGAATAACTATGGATTCTCCAACTATAATAGCATGAAAGTGGATTGAGTGAAAATAATAGCACCAACTCTCTCATGTGTTGGTGTTTTAGTTGCTCTCTTGACTATATAAAACTTTGGTGTTTTAGGTGCACATAGAACTCTTGTGGCCTTAATGAACATAGAATTGAGGCAATGAGACATAGATCTCTACTCTTGTTTAGTAAGTTAAGGATCAAAGTACTCTTGGCAAGAAAAGCATCATCATCTATAGGATTACTCAATGCATGTTTACCCTAGTCTTAATAAAAGACTAAATGGTCTTATGTGCCTGAATAGCATCCACATGCGATAGATCTTGAAATGTCTTTGGAAATATCCCGAACAGACTGAAATATGAAAACTAAATACTACCAAATTTTGATAATGAAGGAGAAAGCCTAGAGAGAGTATGTGTGTAAATGTGTTCTATTGGGTAGGAGAAATGATAGAAATTAAATATAACCCCCACTCATCCTTTAAGAAAAATAAATCTTTATTTCTTGAATACTAAAATCCTTCTCCTTGTGCCACATAGGCTTGGGAGCCTTCTAGTTGGTGTGGGAGCAAAGCTCTCAATAATGTATAAAATAGATAGATTGAGCACATTTCCTTTGTCTCCACTTTTAATAGTGGCTTATAACATTGCTCAACAAGAAAAATCTAAAAGTTCAAACTCAATTTTCCAAATTACAAGATGCTTCATGCCTGCTTAGCTCAAACAAAAATTAATTTTAATGAACTTTTTGTTTAGATCATTGCTTGCCATATTACATGCAAAAGTTCAAAGTGCATCATCTCTCTCAAAATAAAGCTCTAAATTTCTCATGTACTATGTGTTTTGATAAGTAATAGGAATGACCTCAAGGCCATCGGTGTAATGTCCTAAGCAAATATACTAGCCATCCTAGACCTTGCATTGCTTGCCATTTTATTAAGATGAGTCATACTAAAGCAAGTATGGATTCAAATCTTTTGCAAGTGTTAGAATCTTACACTATAATACAATTCAACAATTCATAAAATAGGGAAAACTCTCTCTCTCTCTCTCTCTCTCTCTCTCTCTCTCTCTCTCTCTCTCTCTCTCTCTCTCTCTCTCTCTCTCTCTCTCTCGTTGAGATGGCAAGCTCAACATGTGCGGACATTGATGATGGACCGCTTGGCTAGATGGGTCCTCACGTCTACACTTAGCACGTTGGTGGTCATTATGATACTCACATGGCCACTAACTTATCACTTATTATATTTAGTTTGTTACACCTACCTACAACTGGCAAAGACATAACGCCAGTCAGTGTAGTCGATTATGCACTGTTTGACTTAGTAGTCCACTTTCCTTTATGTTGTATCTTATCTATACTTTGTGTACATTGTATAGTGTGTGGAAGAAGAAGAAGAAACCAGCAAGAAAACGTTTTGGCCTCCATCTCTCTTCTTGTGTTCTTGAGTGAGCTTCCTCTTGTGTATACAATGTGTGTTTGGCGCAACAGCTCAAGCGAATTTCCCCATCACGCAATTCTTGACATGGTATCAGAGTCACGCCACTGAGAGAGGCTGATTTTGAAGGCTGAAGTGAAGGAGAAGAAGCAAGGTTTGGGCAAGCAAGCAATGGGTAATAAGCTCTCCCATTCTTCCACTCTCTCTCTTGGATAGTGCCTATGGAGGCACCTGAAGCAGGTCGTGAAAAAATCTCAGATTGCTGTGAGATTTGGTGTGTGAGAAGATCCCGCAGTTATTTAGGGCGTCTAAGGTCATTTCAGGCCCCGTTTTAGAGCCGCAAGGTTGCGGACAACAGTTTCAGGGTATACTCTGATTTCGACTGTATTGACCGAAAGTGGGTGCGTAGGTTGCAGATTGCGAATCTATAACTTTTGAGGTGTTTGCAGGAAGCAAACATAAGGTTTATCTGCAAATAGGTTGCAGATTACATGTACTATTGAGCAATCAGTGAAAAAGGTTGCTTGGTGTATTGTTGTGCACATGTTGTGAAAGATTGCAGAAGACTAGCTTGCTGTGTTGTATCATTGTTTGTGATAATGGCAGGGAACAATGGAAATCCCATTCTTGAGAAGCTTGACAAGAACAACCACCCTTCATGGAAGTTTCATGCGACGAACTTCCTCAAACTTCCTCATTGGAAAGGGCCTTTATGAGTTTGTTTCAAGTGAAGAAAAGGAGCCAGAGTTGGGTATCCCTCCGACTGCAAATGAGTTAAAAGCATGGAAAGAGTGGAATGCGAAAGACAAAAAGGTGATGTACTGGCTATCTGCAATTGATAATAATGAGCTGGGATATATCAGGAATGCAGAAACTTCACATGCAGCTTGGAAAATTTTTGAGAGCATGTTTTCAGTAAATACAAAGGCATGAAAGATTCAACTCAAGCAAGAGTTGAATGCCTTGAAGAAAGGGAAAATGTCTGTCAATGAGTATGTGTTGAAGGTGACGAGCATTGCAGATGCTTTAGCAGTGATTGATGCAATGCCAGATGATGATGATTTGGTTTCATCCACTCTAAGTGGCCTTAACAATGAGAAGGCATGGAAATCATTTGTTAATTTAGTATATGTACGAAAGCCATTTCTAGATTTTGATGAGCTGATCTCTCTCATGATTACTGAAGAGATCAATATGCAGGGTGATTCGTCTGAAAGAAACGGTGAACAGGTCCAAGCATTTTACTCGAGTTCAAGAAGGGGACGTGGTAGATCCTCTTCGTGAGGCCATGGTATGGGATGTGCTGGCGATAACCAACAAAACAGGTTCAATCAACAGTTTGGTGAAATACAGGTTTCTAGAGGCAGAGGAAACTTTAGAGCTAGGGGGAGCTCTAGAGGAAGAGGTGGATGGCAAAACAACAGAGGCTCTGGAAATTATGCTATTTTTTGCCATTATTGTGGCAAAACATGACATATTGTACCCAATTGTTATGCTAAGAAGGATGATATTCGCAGTGGTAAACTGCAGCAAGGAAACTATGCATCGTCTTCACAACAAAATGAAGACAAAAATGAGCATCTGTTTGTTATGCAGCATATGATGAATGCAGTTACAGGAAAGGGGACACATGATGATGTATGGTATGTCGATTCAGGTGCATCTAATCATATGACCAGTCATGTTGAATAGTTTGGAGAGATACAGGACTTACAAAACCCAAGTTATATGCAGACGGGGGATGATTCATGCCACCCAATTTCACACATTGAAAAGGTTCCCTTGTCCTTGTATGATGGCCAGACAAAGAGTCTGATAGATGTATTACATGTGCCATCAATTACAAAGAATCTAGTGTCTGTTGGCCAAATGGTAGAGCAAGGGTTGCAAGTTCGATTCAATGCAAAAGGTTGTTTTGTAGAAGACTTTAATGATAAGTACAGGTTGGTCGCAAAAGGAAGTAGAGTTGGCCGAATGCTCACTTTAGATGCTGGAATTCCTGCAATGGATGCTGCTATGTATGCTAAAGGAAAAGGAGTAGTTGCAAATATTGAAATATGACATAAACGGATTGGACATGAAAATGTGCAAAGGCTGAAATTAATGCAGTCCAAAGGATTGATTACAGGGTTGCCTTTTTTTAGAGTTGCAGAATTGCATAAAGTCTATGAAGCATGCAAGTTTGGTAAGCACGCAAGACAACCCTTCTTGCATGATAGAGAAGTGAGTAGAAAAATACTTGATGTAGTGCATACAGGTGTTTAGGGACCTACACAGAATGTATCTCTTGGTGGCAACAAATACTTTGTCACATTTATTGATGATTGTTCAAGGAAGTTATGGGTATACTTCATGAAGGAAAAAAGTGATGTGTTTGAGCACTTCAATTTTTTAAAGGCAGCTGTTGAAACAGAAACAGGCTTAAAAGTAAAGTGCTTGAGATCAGATGGAGGGGGAGAGTACCTCTCTAATGAGTTCAGTGGCTTCTTGAGGACTCATGGGATAAAGAGGCAATTTACTTGCTGGTATACCCCGCATCAGAATGGTGTGTTGTAGAAAGAAAAAACAGGCATATTGCAGAAGTTGCATGGGCATTAATGACTGAAAAGAATATGCCCAAACATTTTTGGTATGAGACTATCCATACTTCTGTTTACATTATGAACAGAACTCCCACAGCTGCAGTTCATGGGATGATTCCTGAAGAATGCTTTACTGGCAAGAAGCCTGATGTATTGCACTTGAAGATATTTGGCTGTGTTGCATACGTTCATGTGCCAGATGAGCTATGGAAGAAGCTTGATCCAAAGGCAGAAAAATGTGTTTTTATTGGATACTCTTTAGAGAAAAAAGGGTATCGCTGTTATAACCCCGTCATAGGTGAGTTCAGAGTGAGCAGGGATGTTATCTTTGATGAGATGGGAAGTTGGTATACACCTACTGGTGATGTTTTGGATGATGATAATGATCAGGATAGCTATGTGCAAAAAGATAAACAAGAATCATGGAGTCTTAGTGGACCAGAAACATCATTTGGTACTACATCTACATTGAGCCCTTGGTTTGGGAGACTAAGAAGTAGCCCCACATCTTCAGGTGGATCTATAAGTGTTGCAGGAAAGGACAAAAGAAAGAAGAAAGTGCTGGATGGTAATGATGCATCTACCAACCATTTGGGATTTGATGGAGATTCCAGTGGCTCGGAGAGTTTGGATGATGAGCTTGGTATTCCTTTAGTCAAGACACCAGGTGTACAGAGAGCTCAAACTAATGTAAAGGCTCCATTGAGTGATCCGGTGGTACACAGATCTAGAAGGATCAGATACCCTGTTAAAAGATTTGGTTTTGAAGGTTATGCAGCTCACCATTATGCTTATATGGTGAAACTAGTTGAGGATGTTGATTCCACTTGTTTTGAGGATGTTGTTGGTCATGCTCATTGGGATGCAAAAATGGATGAGGAGATGGCTACATTAGAAGCCAATAAGACGTGGGATTTGGTACCCTTACCTAAGGGTCAGAAAGCTATTGGCTGTAAGTGGGTTTACAAATTCAAGAATAATGCAGATGGTTCAGTTAGCATATATAAAGCTAGGATGGTTGCAAAAGGCTATGCTCAAACATATGGCATAGATTATGAAGAGACATTTAGTCCAATTGCTAGGATGGCAACTGTTAGATGTGTGATTGCCTTGGCACCAGCCACCAAAGGTTGGAGTTTACAGCAAATGGATGTTAAGAATGCCTTCTTGCATAGTGAATTGCAAGAAGAAGTGTATATGGAGCAGCCAACAGGTTATGAGGATTTAGAGCATCCCACATATGTGTGCAAGTTAAAGAAGGTGCTCTATGGGCTGAAGCAAGCACCTAGAGCATGGTTTGACAAGATTGGAGAGTATCTTGTCAATATTGGATTTTGTATTTCTGATGTTGATTACTCACCTTATGTGAGAAAGGGAGATGCGGGTTTGGTCATCATAGTCATCTATGTGGATGACTTGATTATTACAAGTGACAATGGCAATGGGATTGCTGAAGTTAAGGACTTCTTGAAGAAGAAGTTTGAGATGAAGGATTTGGGCGAGCTGAGATACTTTCTTGGTATTGAGGTGATCAGATGTGATGAGGGTATATGGCTATCCCAAAGGCAGTATGGCTTGGATATGTTATCCAAGTATGGTATGACAGCATGTAAGCCTCTTTCAGTACCATTGGAGCAAAATGTGAAGTTGAGTGCTGATGTTGGGGATGAGATAGAAGACCCTACTATGTTCAGGAGGATAGTAGGGAGTTTGATTTACATGACTATCACAAGGCCATACTTGAGCTATGATGTTGGCCTTGTCAGTCAGTTTATGCAATGCCTAGAAAGCCTCATTTGGATGCAGTTAGACATATATTGAGGTATGTGAAGTCCACTTTACCTTATGGACTTTTTTATGAGGCAGGTAAGGACGTACAGGTCTTTGGATACACAGATGTAGATTGGGCTGGTAGCATGTCAGACAGAAGATCTACAAGTGCAGTAGTTACATGGAGCAGCAAAAATCAACCTACAATTGCTTTATTGAGTACAGAGGCTGAGTATAGAGGTGCTGCTATGGCCGTATGTGAGGTGGTATGGCTACAAAAGTTATTAGGTGATTTGGATGTGCAGGGAGATGGTCCAGTTGTCATTCATTGTGACAACATGAGCAGCATACAGCTAGCTAGGAATCTAGTGTTCCATGCTAGGACAAAACACATTGAGGTGCACTACCACTTTGTGAGAAATAAGGTACTTGCAGGAGAGATTGACTTAGTATATGTCAACACATAGGATTAGATAGCTGACATTTTCACAAAGGCATTGGGTGTAGAGAAGCTTCGAAAGTTCTGAAGCTTACTTGGAGTTGCAGAGATAGAGTTGAGCTTGAGGGGGAGTGTAGAGCTGGCAAGCTCAACACGTACGGACATTGATGATGGACCGCCTGGCTAGATGGGTCCACACATCTACACTTAGCATGTTGGTGGTCATTATGATACTCACATGGCCACTGACTTATCACTTATTATATTTAGTTTGTTACACCTACCTACAGCTGGCAAAGACATAGCGCCAGTCGATTAGTGTAGTCGGTTATGCAGTGTTTGACTTAGTAGGCCACTTTCCTTTATGTTGTATCTTATCTATACTTTGTGCACATTGTATAGTGTGTAGAAGAAGAAGAAGAAACCAGCAAGAAAACGTTTTGGCCTCCATCTCTCTTCTTGTGTTCTTGAGTGAGCTTCCTCTTGTGTATACAGTCTGTGTTTGGTGCAGCAGCTCAAGCAAATTTTCCCATCACGCGATTCTTGACATCTCTCTCTCTCTCTCCCCTTGTAAATCTCAATTCAATAACCTTGTTTTAAATAAAATGTACAAAAATGGTTAAAAGACTTACCTTTTGCATCTAAGCATCAATAGTTTTATCAAATTGTGATGCAAAAAGAAGAATTAACCTAGATAGAATCTAGAATCTTTGGCACATAAAATATACATGTTTGGAATGTAATGAGATAAGTGTTCACCCTATGCATGTTGGAAGTATTTATTTCTAGTATAATATCTTCATTATATGAACTTACAAGTCGATTTTCAAATGTTTTAGTTTGATCGGTTTTCAATTTTAAAAATGCTCAGAGAGCAACGTTTGCAAAGTTGATTTAGTGACAGTTTTTCTTAGCTCAATTTTAGAGTATAGGTATACTACTATACATAAGAATCATATCCCATAGATAATATGTGCTTAGGTAATTTGGAGGATTATAACCATTGTTAACTAATAGGTCACATGTCTTACTATTATTAAGATGTTAGATATGATCAATGCCCCACCCTCATTAGGTGCTACCAATGATCCATGGTGCTCAAAGTTGTAAGGCCCCCATTATGAGGAGAAGCCAAATGTGAGCCCGGACATTGGTTGAGTCCTGACTTGTATATCAGATGAGGTCTATGTGACCGGATGGCAAAAAGGTGACTGTTGTGGGTCTAATCTTTGGGTTAGACGGAGTGGTTAAGCTGGTAGCAACTCGAGGCACATTGCATTGAGTTGCGTGGTAAGGGAGTTAAAAGGGGCCCCTATTGTGGGGTCCGGGGGCCGCGGAAGCGGCCCCTGGCTGGGGGGTCCCAGGGGGGCCAGCGGCCCCCCTGGCGGGGGTCCGGGGGCAGCGCCCCCGGCCCGATGGTAAAGGGAATATTCCCTGGAATATTCCCTGGCCGACTAGTGGAGGCTCATATGGTAGGTCGGTCAGCAGGCCGACCTAACGACCTTCGCGGGCTATAAAAGCTAAACCCCTTCGCAGCCATCTTACACTCATCTTTCACCCAGTCAGAGTTGTTGTTCCAGCTAGCCTTAAGCTCTTCACCTATCTTCTGTCTAGATCGCCATCTAAGCTTCACACAGTGGAAGCGCACGGGTGGACAGAGCCATCTTTGTATCAGTTGTTTGGAGTTAAAGAATTTTACTGATTCTCCTCTTATCTGTTGTGTACTCTCTATCTCTTTCTCAGATTCTGTTCGCTGCGCCGTGTAATATTTTACATGGTATCAGAGCCCAGGGGGCTCTAGAGATCGGAGAGAGTGCAAGAGGCAAAGGCTTCAACAGCAAAGAGAAACGATGTCGACTCCGGGAAGCAGTTCTGGCGCATCAGGAAGCGGTGCAGGAGGTGGTGCTGCTGTACCGGCTATTCAAACACTGAGGATTCGTCCACCAACCTTCAGCGAAGGCAAGTTAGATGGTACAAACTACACCTTGTGGAAGTTCAAAATTACTACTATCCTTGATTCTTATGAGCTTCTGGAGACTGTGCTGGGGACTGACGCAGAACCACAGCCTACCCCCGACCCATCAAATCCTAGTGTGATGATTCCTCCGAATGCAGATCTTCTACGAGCTTGGAAACGAAGGAATGCAGATGCATTGTGTGCCTTAGTTACAAGCTGTTCTGACAGTGTTTTGACTCTGATTCAGCATACAACCAAAGCGTCAGAGGCTTGGAATGTACTAAGGAGTCAGTATGAAACACGAAACCAAACAAGGATTCAAAACTTGGAGAATCAACTAGCAGCGGAGAAGTTTGCTGAAGGAGAGACGGTTGAAGCATTCATCACTCGGATTAAGAATCTGCGCGACCAGATGGCTGGCGCTGGGATACAAAAGACTAGCGAAGAGCTAGCTCGGAGGTGTCTTCGGATTTGTCCACAAAAGTTTGATGGACTAGTAACTGCCCTTAATACTCAGGTGAGACCTCAAGCTTTGACTTTTGAGGAGTTTTGTGCATTATTAATGGAGGAGGAGTTGAGGCTGAAAGCCCGAGAAGGAAGCAACAATGGAGATGCTGCATTCTCTGCCAATGCAAAAGGCAAAGGTGTTTCCTCCACCAAAAATGATGGTGACAAAAAGAAAAAGGGCGGCAAGAAGAAGTTTCAAGGAGAGTGCTTCTACTGTAAGAAGAAAGGACATGCAATTGCAGATTGTCGTGTCAAGAAGGCAGATGAAAAGAATGGTACCCTTAAAACTAAAGGGAAAGAGACAGCCAATACGGCTGAAGCAGAGTTGGAATTATTCATGGCGACCATTGAGGAAGTGTGCTCCTCGGCGCAAGAAGAATCTACCACTGACTCTTGGGTGTTGGATAGTGGGGCCTCCCGTCACATGACCAACAAGAAAGGTCTATACAGTTCTATGCAGCCTCTACAAGAATCCATCACTGTGACGGTTGGAAATGATGCTAAATGCCCTGCTGCGGGCACAGGTACTATTTCTTTTGTTGCTGCAAATGGTGAAGTCAAAAAGCTTTCAAATGTGTTGTATGTTCCCGAAATCAGGAGAAATCTCTTATCAGTTGCTGCCATAACTGATCTTGGTCATGAAGTGAGGTTCAAGAAGACAGGTGCAGAAATTATTGATAGTGCTGGCACAATTGTTGGCAAAGGAGAAAGAAGGAACAACCTGTATGAGCTAAGTGCTCTTACAGCCACCGCTGGAGTGGGCACAAGTAAGCTTTGGCATGAAAGGTTTGGACACATCGGATTTGCAGTATTGAAGGAGATGCAAAAGCAAGGTATGGTTGCTCACCTACCTACAATAACTGAATTGAAGGAACCATGTGAAGCTTGTATGATGGGCAAGCAACAGAGAAAGGCATTTCCACAAGAAAGCAAGAATAGAGCACATGCTCCTCTAGAGTTGGTGCATGCTGACTTGTGTGGTAAGATGCCTACACAGGCCTTGGGGGGATCTTCTTATTTTATGTTGATTGTCGACGACTACAGTAGGAAGATGTGGGTGTACTTCCTTCGTGATAAGGCTCAAGCTTTTGGTAAGTTTAAAGAATGGCTAATACTTGTTGAGAATGAAACAGGGAAAAGTGTGAAGAAATTTAGAACAGATGGTGGTGGTGAGTTCAACTCAAAGGAGTTTGAAGGCTTTTGCAAGAGCAAAGGGATCAAGCGTCAATTGACGACGCCTCACACACCTCAGCAGAATGGTGTTGTGGAACGCAGGAATCGTACCATTGTGGAGATGGCAAGATGCATGCTAAAGGGCAAGGGATTGCCTAACCATTTTTGGGCTGAAGCTGTTAATACTGCAGTCTACATTCTAAATCGGAGCTACACAAAGGCTCTCAAGGGAAAAACACCTCATGAGGCTTACACTGGTAAGAAACCATCTGTTTCACATTTCAGAATTTTTGGATGTGAATGTTATGCACATGTTCCAGATAAGAAGAGAAACAAGTTACAACCAAAAAGCAGAAAATGTATCTTCTTGGGTTATAGTGATGAGCAGAAGGCTTACAAGTTATATGACCAAGAGGCAAAGAAGATCATCGCGAGCCGTGATGTGGTGTTCAAGGAGGAGCCGCATACAGTGGAGGAGGAGAAGGCAAGGTCTTCCACTTTATCATCAAGCGAAGAAGTAGTCCACTATGAACCTGTCCCGAGAGCTATCCCTATCCTTAAGGAGGAGGAAGCATCATCTTCAGATGATGAGGAAAAAGTTCACCAACCTGACATCACCCCACCGGAAAAGCCATTGCCGCGCTGGGTGAAGCAGCTCTATGACCACAATAATCCTATGCCTGCATCTGTTGAGGAGAAGGCAGACGGACCAAGGAGGTCTCAGAGAATAGAGGAGCAAAGGAGGGCTTCTGCTCACATAGTCAACATGGCCTTGATGGTTGAGATTATGAGAGAAGTAAAGGAGCCAACTGACTTAGAAGAAGCACTTGCAGATCCATCATGGAAGGCTGCTATGCAGGCGGAGTATGACAGCATAATGAAGAATGACACTTGGGAGCTAGTGGATCGGCCAGCAAAGCGGAAGATTATTGGCACCAAGTGGATCTGGAAGGTAAAGTACAAGGCTGATGGTACCTTAGAAAAGTACAAAGCTAGACTGGTTGCCCAAGGATTTTCACAAGTTGAAGGGTTTGATTTTCAAGAGTCATTTGCCCCAACTGCCAGAATGACCACTATTCGCACGGTACTTGCAGTGGCTGCCCACAAGAAGTGGCCAGTGTACCAAATGGATGTTAAGTCAGCGTTCTTAAATGGTGACCTCAAGGAGGAGGTGTACGTGGCTCAGCCACCAGGGTTTGAGGCCCCCCATTCTGAGAACAAAGTGTGTAAACTGAAGAAGGCATTGTATGGGCTGAAACAAGCCCCCAGAGCATGGTACCAACGGATAGATAGGTTCTTTTTAAACCTAAACTTCAAAAGATGTGCCTCAGATGCTAACTTGTATGTTTACAGGGATGGTAAAAAGTCTGCAGTGATTGTCCTATATGTGGACGACCTTCTTATTACAGGTGACTATGAAGATATGATCAACCAAACTCGAAAGGCTTTGAGTTTTGAGTTTGAAATGACAGACTTGGGCTTGCTGCACTATTGTTTGGGGATTGAAGTCTGGCAAGAGCCAGGAAAGATCTTCATCTCTCAGAAGAAGTATGCATGGGAGATCTTGAAGGCATTTGGCATGACCGAGTGCAAGGAGATAGCTACACCTATGGAGGTGAATGTAAAGTTATCCGTTGAGGATACATCAGCACTAGCAGACATTGGGAGGTATAGGAGGTTGGTCGGCAGTCTAATCTACTTGTGTAACACCAGACCAGATATCAGTTTTGCTGTTGGTGTTTTGAGCAGGTTCTCAAACAAACCTCATGAGAGTCATTGGAAGGCTGGGATGCGGGTGCTCAGATACTTGAAGAAAACTCTTGACTATGGTATCACATACAGTTTCGGAACTTCTCTTGTGGGGAACTGTGACTCAGATTGGGCAGGAGACATTGATTCCAGGAAGTCAGTTTCTGGTTATTGTTTCTCTTTGGGTTCAGGAATTTTCTCTTGGATTAGTAAGAAGCAACCAACAGTGGCATTGTCTTCTACCGAAGCAGAGTACAAGGCAGCTTGTTTTGCTGCATGTGAGGCCGTATGGTTGAGAAGGATTCTATGGCATATGGGAGTGCAGGATGAAGAACCAACTGTGCTGAGATGTGACAATCAGAGTTGCATCGCCATTGCCAAAAATCCAGTGTTTCATGCACGCACCAAACATATAGAGATCCAGTATCACTATGTGCGTGATTTGATGGAGGATGGGATAGTGGAATTGGTCTACTGTCCAACAGAGGAGAATGGAGCAGATATCTTCACCAAAGCACTTACGAAGGATCTGCTTCAAGTTCATCTTCAGAGACTCGGCATTGGGCCGAGGAGATAGTTCACCTATGGGTGGACATTGAGGGGGGGTGTTAGATATGATCAATGCCCCACCCTCATTAGGTGCTACCAATGATCCATGGTGCTCAAAGTTGTAAGGCCCCCATTATGAGGAGAAGCCAAATGTGAGCCCGGACATTGGTTGAGTCCTGACTTGTATATCAGATGAGGTCTATGTGACCGGATGGCAAAAAGGTGACTGTTGTGGGTCTAATCTTTGGGTTAGACGGAGTGGTTAAGCTGGTAGCAACTCGAGGCACATTGCATTGAGTTGCGTGGTAAGGGAGTTAAAAGGGGCCCCTATTGTGGGGTCCGGGGGCCGCGGAAGCGGCCCCTGGCTGGGGGGTCCCAGGGGGGCCAGCGGCCCCCCTGGCGGGGGTCCGGGGGCAGCGCCCCCGGCCCGTGGTCAAGGGAATATTCCCTGGAATATTCCCTGGCCGACTAGTGGAGGCTCATATGGTAGGTCGGTCAGCAGGCCGACCTAACGACCTTCGCGGGCTATAAAAGCTAAACCCCTTCGCAGCCATCTTACACTCATCTTTCACCCAGTCAGAGTTGTTGTTCCAGCTAGCCTTAAGCTCTTCACCTATCTTCTGTCTAGATCGCCATCTAAGCTTCACACAGTGGAAGCGCACGGGTGGACAGAGCCATCTTTGTATCAGTTGTTTGGAGTTAAAGAATTTTACTGATTCTCCTCTTATCTGTTGTGTACTCTCTATCTCTTTCTCAGATTCTGTTCGCTGCGCCGTGTAATATTTTACATAAGATACGTGGTACGCAGAAGCACAAAGAATCTCTCTCTCTCTCTCTCTCTCTCTCTCTCTCTCTCTCTCTCTCTCTCTCTCTCTCTCTCTCTCTCTCTCTCTCTCTCTCTCTCTCTCTCTCTCTCTCTCTCTCTCTCTCTCTCTCTCTCTCTCTCTCTCTCTCTCTCAGGGCATGCCACTCAAAATGGTGTGCATTTGGAGCGGCAATGAAATAGTTGCCCATCACAGTGGCACCCTCGAGCGATGCAAATAGCATGGATCATCATAGTCTTCATAGAGCCATTGTTCTTCATAATCTTCATCATGATGCAGATGCAGAGCATCAATGGCGTCAGCATCATAGTTCTTATCATTGTTGGTATGGAAGTGGTTCGTAAGTTAGAGGTTGAGGAAAGTGGAGGCTCCTTATCAAGGAGGTTGAATCAACACATGTTCTTTGTGTTTCTCCAACACACTTAAAAAGGTCTACCAAATACACATGATGTTATAATTATAATATATATTATATATGTCTACTATTATTAACACACACACACACACACACACACACACACACACACACACACACACACACACACACAGTGGCATGTCATGTATACAAAAACTTGGCCTAGGTATAACATACTTATATTTAGTTAGATTCAAGCCAAAAAAATGGTAGAAGGATTTGTAATGTGCCTTTAGGGGCACAAAATCAACATACAAATAGATAAAATAATCTATTTGGTGTATTAGTTTGATGTGGTTAATAAAATTTTTAACATGTTAGTTTGAAGCTCCATCAAGCTAGAGTAGACATGAAAGAAGCAGGTAACAACCAAGTCAGTAGAGAACCATGAGCATAAAGGAGTGAAAATCATGTTGATAATTAGAAATTAAGTGAAGATGAAGTAAGCAATCAACTCCATCAACAATTCAAGTGTGTTGTTTATTGGAATCAATGGAAACTTGGCAATAAGTAGTCTAAGACACTTATAATCGATTGTAGTTGTGAAAGATCTCTTGTGCTCAATTTCACAACTAGAAATGGCAATTGTGGTTGTTTTTTGTTTAGCCCATGATATACATAAATATGAAGAAGAAAGAAAAACCTACTACTCAACACGCTAGTATAATAACAATATGTCTAATCAAGTCACCAAAATCATACATTTGTGGATCACCATCATGTGTGTAGAATAAATAAGAATCCTTTATGCCCTTGAAGTAGTAAAAATCCATCTTGACAACTTGCTAATCCTTTGAACCTATGGAATGCATAAACGTGTTCACATGTGATAATACATCTTGCCTAGAAACATAAAGAAGACACTCGGCAACCTATTCAAATAAGGATGGGTAAACCGGATTAATATCTAGATCTTAAACACCAAGTCCCAAGCCAAGTTCAATCAAAGTATCCATATGTTTGTGTGCAGCAAGACCAAAATTTTTCAGTAAATTCTATGGGTACTCCATCTATTACATAAAATCCGCATCCCCTTTCTACAAAGAAACTAAATGCTCAAGTAGTAATACACTAGTCCCAAGTCTGATACCGCCAAAGGGAAGTGTAAAGTAGCTTTAAAGGGTGAAATTGTACCTCATCCAAACCAATGAGCAGCAAATCATTCCCACATCAAGATGATGATAAGAGAGCCTTTATCTATTCACATAATGTCTACTCTTAGTTGTTTATTGTAAAACCAAAAATCCTAAAAACATGCATTTATATTCTCGTAGTAAGCTTGAGTTGCTTATTCAAGACCATAAAAAGCCTTTCTCAAGCTACACGCTTTTGTCTCATGTCCTTTAACAACAAAGATAGCACATTGTGAAACATATCCCTCCACATGAAGTTGCCATTACTATAACGTATCCGCTCGTTCGCTTGTGGGGCACGTCTTAGTAGCCCATCGGGAAGAGAGTCTAGAAAGCGCTGTCTAGCACTCACAAGGAATGTCACAGGGTTTGCGATCAAGGTCTTCCCGAGTTTGCCCCGAGCAGAAGTGTCCGGTCGTTCCCACTTAGGATCAACCTAAAGTCAGGGTTCCTTTCCTATCAGCAAAGTCTCTAGGAGGTAGCTAGCGTCGAGCTCCAGATGAACCACTTTGCGTAGGAACAACTGAGTCAAAGTGGATTTATGCTACACTTGGTTCATGGAGAATGGGAAACGAGAGAGATGCGAAGCTCAACCTCTCTGCCATAAGGCATAGTCCCATTCCTTTCCCCTAAAACAATATAAATCGGGATTGTAGCTCTACTGATGCTAGGTCTTCATAGTCTCGTTATCTCATCTTTTGAGAAACATTCCCAGCTAACTGGGACCACCCTTCCATAGGACGGACCCAAGTCACGTCCACCGCACTTTCCTCGGTTTGCTTAGTTATCTAATTACCTACCACATTATGTTTGACATGCAAAAGCAGCTTCCTTAATTAATCAATTTAAACACAGGTTCCTTCACGTAACTTAGGCACTGACACAAAAACAATGTTAAGCAAGTTCCTTTTTCAAATATATGATCTTTATTTATCATAGTCTCATAATACATCAAATATCATGGCCGAAGGCTATCCCAACAATCTACAGGATTGCTGCTCCAAGTTCCGCCCGTAGACTAGTACACGGGCCTTGAGATCCCATCTCGAGTCACGTCGGCCTCTTGTGCGGGATTCGGAGGCAAGGAATTTACAGCCAGAGCCTCCCCTGGCACCCAAGCATCCTCCTGCTCCAAGTAGCACCCACGGAGAGACCTCTCGCGGCGGGTTCGGTCCACATACCCGGCGCTGCTAACAACCCTCTTGGAAAGGGCCAGGCAGGTAGTTGGAGGTAACTGAACCTGCCTCTCCCTCTAGGCTTTTAACCTGAAGTGTTAAGTGTTTTGCCTTGAATTAGTTCCTTGAGCAAGGAAATTCAAACAATGTACCTAAGTGTACAATCACGATCATTTCAGAGGCCGTTTGTATGACCAACTGCTAAGGTGTGATTCCTTCTTCCCGAATGCTCCCAGCATTCAATCGTGGATCGTTCGCGACTTGGCGAGATCCCAAGGGCTCTAGGTTGCTTGTTTCCCCTTTTCCTTTGGGTTAGGGTTTGTACCCTATCGACCCTAATTATCCTTACCTTAGGTCTCCTTGCAAGATATATCATGGACAGCCCCGTTGTCCTTGGTTGGTCAACTTGCTGGTTATCTCCTAGAACCCTTGAAGTACCTATGTACCTTTATCTTTGATCTTAATTGATCAAGATTGTCTATCCCCTTGACCATGGTTGGCCAAGATGGTTCTGTTTAGAACAGTCCTACTCCTTCTTAGGTATAACCTTCTTAAGCACTCTTAGTAATGCTCACAGGCGCTTAAGCTTTTACCTATCCCTCTTGAAGTCACCAAGGACTTTGACATGGGATTCATGGATCTTAGTGCCATTTGGTAAATTAGAAACAATGTTGAATCTTTAATACACGCAATGTAATGCCATGCCTTCATTTCAATGCTTACAATTTTGATATAATCCATATGATATTTTATGCCATACATGCAAAGGTGCTTTCTATGCATGCAATCTTAACATTATCCTCTATGTAATTATTTACACGATCTATAACCTTCTTGAATTATCTAACTTTATGTGATCATTGTATGAGTCTAGCTGCACTTTAATCTTTTTCAGCAGATTACTACATGTACCTTAGAATCCTTCTTGTGATATGGACATGCACTTTGTTTCTTTCAATGTCCTCTGAAATGCATTTTAAGCAAGAACTTGTGCAAGGAGTAATGCACTTTATGCAAGAATTTATGCTTGGTAATTTACAATGCAGTTTCTAATCAATTTCACCTATTACGATGTCATCTTACAACGGAAATTATCTTGCTTGTTACATACATCACAACTAAGTTCATACCTAGGAAATTGTCAATCACGCAATTAATGTGATGCATGTGAATATGATTTTTCACCGTGATAATTATAACCTATGATTTAATAATAGAACAATCTGGGTTTGGAGTGATGTATTGATTCCAGCGGTATTAATGTCTGATGAACCATTCGCGGTTGCAGAGCTGCCTTGTTTCGAACCTCCATCCACGCTTGCCGGGTTTCCCTGGCCATCTTTGTGGAACTACGCTTCGTGGCCATACTCGAAGACGCATATACGAGTGCTAGAGTTCTCGCACTCTCCTATGCAAGATTCGCCACCTCTCCTTGAGTGGAGAAAATAACAAAAGGGGACCGAAAATTCTTCTTCCTCCTCTTCTCTTCTTCTCCTCTCTCTCTCTCCCTCTTGTTCTTCTTCTCTTCTTCTCCTTCTCTCTCTCCCTCTTCTTCTTCTTGTTCTTCTCTTCTTCTCCTCTCTCTCTCCCCCTCTTCTTCATGATGAACACCGGGGGGGGGGACCATAGGGGGGTTTTCTGATGATGAGGGGGGGGTGTGATGATGACCAGGGAGGAGGGGCCCTGCGGACTAACGAGGAGGAGGAGAAGGGGAGCTGTTGATCACGACGGAGGGGGCTGCTGCCTACCGACACGGAGGGGGGCTGCCATTGAGCGGAGGGAGGGGAAGGCCCCCCTTTTTAAAGAGGGGGAGGAGGGTGGTATGGCCGCCACCCCTCCCACCTAGGGGGCTGCATGTCCCCCTTATCTTCCTCTTACTCACACGCTCTCTCTCTCTCTCCCCGCATGTAGTCGGTAGGGGGAGAGTAAAAATTTTTGATTTTTTTTTTTATCTCTTTAAAGGGGGGGAGAAAGCATGGGGGATATTACATCCTCTCCCCCTTAGAGGAATCGAGATGTCCTCATCTCGAGAAGACCTAGGGGTATTGTTGGTTGAGAGTATTTTCGTCCATCCAGGTGGCATCCTCTTTTGGATAATCTTTCCACTAGATGAGGTATTCTCTCAAGGACCTTGATCTCAAATGCCTCTCCCTAACATCTAGGATTCTATTAGGCCATAGCTCAAGGACTCCTTGGCTAGGCATTACAATTTGCTGATCGTCAAGTACATGATTCGGATTAGGTAGATACTTTTTCAATAGGCTAATGTGGAATACATTATGAATCTTTAGGGTTGTGGGAAATTGTAGTTTGTAAGCACTAGGCCCTAGGCACTTGGTAATCTTATAAGGTCCACAATACCTCGGACTTAGCTTCTTGTACTCTCCCAAGGACAGTGAACTCTTTTTAGGGCGTACACGAATGAAGACCATATCACCTTCAAAGAAGGATCTGTCTTGCCGTTTCAAGTCAGCATAAGCCTTCTGTCTATCCTTGGCAGCTTGAATGTCTTGTCTTATTGATTTGATTTGATCATCCATGTCTTCAAGCATCTACCTTGAAGCTTCTACCCTCAAAGTTGGGTGTGAGAAGTTCAAAGGGGTACGACAATCATGCCCATACAATGCTTGGAAAGGGGTCATTTGGATACTTTGTTGGTAAGAAGCATTGTAGGCAAACTCAACCAGTGGTGGTAAGTATTTAATCCATTTTTTGGGCCCTAAGCATATCTTCAATGACTTGATTGACTTGTTCTGTTTGACCATCAGTTTGGGGATAGTAAGCTGTACTGAAACAGAGTTGAGTTCCAATAGCCTCAAAGATAGCCCTCCAGAAGTATGATGTGAAAAGAGAGTCACGATCACTAATGATTCTTCTAGGTAACCCATGAAGTTTGAATATTTTCTTGATGAATAATCTTGCAATGTCTGAAGCTTTATAGTTTGTCTTGACAGGGATGAGATGTGCGACCTTGGTGAGCATATCTACTACAACCATAATAGAGTTATATCCTCCCTAAACTTGGGGTAAGCCAATAATGAAGTCCATACTAATGACTTCCCATTTCATTTGGGGAATGTCAAGTGATTGCAATTTCCTAGGCATTTTAACAAGTTATGCCTTAATGCGTTGACAAGACAAGCATTCCATGACATATTTGAGTATGTTTCCCTTGAGCCTTTCCCAATAATAGCTCTTTCTGACCGCATTAAGGGTCTTGGCATAACCAGGATGTCCTGAGAAAGGGGAGTCATGGGCTTCCCAAAGTATCTTTTTCTTGAGAGTTTGGCTTGCAGGGATACATAATCTTGTCCTATAGTAGACAAGCCCATTACTAACAGAGAATTCTTGATACTTCGTCTTTAGCTTCGGGTCTTGATCCTTGATGGGGATCTCCCTTAGCATTTTCTGATAAACTAGGTCATGATATATCTCTTCTTTTGCTAGCTCAAGAATCGGGTTGTTTGGCATTGATACCTTTGTGGCTAGAGACCTTGCTGTTGATGGATCTTGCAAAATGAGAGAATTGAGAAATGCCTTGCGACGACTAAGTGCATCGGCAACCACATTCTCTTTTCCAGGTCTATATTTGATTTCAAAATCATATTCTTCCAGCACTTCGATCCATCGATGTTGCCTCATATTGATGGGTGAAGATCCATTTAAGACTCTTGTGGTCCATTACTAAGGAAAATTTGTTACCTAGCAAGTAATATCTCCAAAGTTTGAGAGCATGTATGACAGCCAATAGCTCCAAGTCGTGGGTAGCATAATTCCTTTCATGGCTCTTCAATTTTTCTTGAAGAATATGCTACGGGATGACCTTCTTGCATAAGTACACATCCTAAAGCAAGTGCGTTGGCATCAGTTTTACCACTTCAAACTCCTTACTAAGATCAGGAAGTTTCAAGATGGGTGTTGATACTAAGCTTTGCTTTAGTTTGTCAAAGTTGGTCTGTTCAGCAGGTGATCATGCAATTGCTACTTGCTTCTTTAGTAGATCAGTCAGAGGTGTTGCAATCAAAGCATAATCTTTGATGAAAATTCTGTACCAACCTGTCAATCCAAGAAAACTACGTATTTCTTTGACAGAAGTTGGTGTTGGCCATTCCAAAATATCTCTGACCTTAGCTGGATCTACTGAAATTCCTTCTGCTGATACAATGAATTCCAGATATTCAATCTATTGCTTGAAAAATGTGCACTTCTTTTTCTTGGCATAAAGCTTGTGTGCTCTCATTGTTTCAAGAACAATGTGAAGCTGGGGTTCATGATCCTTTTCCTGTTTTGAGTAGACTAGGATATCATCAAAAAAGACGAGTACGAAGTCATCAAGATAGGGCCTAAAGATATCCTACATTAACATGTTGAAGGTAGTAGGAGCATTCATCAGCCCGAATGACATCACTAGGAATTCGAAGTGTCCATATCTTGTACTTGTTGAGATTACAAGCTCAACACATGCTGTAATTGATGATGGACCGCCTGGTTAGATGGGTCCACATGTCTACACTTAGCACATCGGTGGTCATTATGACTATCACATGGCCACTGACTCATTACTTATTACATTCAGGTTGTTACACCTATTCACAGCTGGCGCAGTTATAGTGTCAGTCGACTAGTGTAGTCAGTTATGCATTGTTTGACATAGTAAGCCACTTTCCTTTATGTTATATCTTATCTATACTTTGTGTACATTGTAAAAGTATGTGAAAGAAGAAGGAGAAACTAGCAAGAAAACGTTTTGGTCTCCATCTCTCTTCTTGTCTCTTGAGTGAGCTTCTCCTTGTGCATTCTGTGTGTGTTCGGCGCAGCATCTTGAGCAAGTCCCCCCACCACGTGATTCTTCACATGGTATCAGAGCCACACCACTGAGAGAGGCTGATTTTGAAGGTTGAAGTGAAGGAGAAGAAGCAAGGTTTGAGCAAGCAAGCCACGGGTAAGAAGCTCTCCCATCCTTCCACTCTTTCTCTTGGATAGTGCATGTGGAGGCACTGGAAGCAGGGCAGAGCAAAAATCTCAGATTGCACTAAGATTTGGTGTGCGCGAAGAGCGTTGGGTATTCTGCAGGTAAGCCCTTTAGGGCTTGCCCGTAGTTATTTTGGGCATCTAAGGCTGTTTCAGGCCCCGTTTTAGAGCCGCAAGGTTGCGGACAGCAGTTTCAGGGTACACTGTGATTTCGACTATTTTGACCGAAAGTGGGTGCGCAGGTTACAGATTGCGAATCTGTAATTCTTGAGGTGTTTGCAGGAAGCAAACATAAGGTTTATCTACAAATAGGTTGCAGATTGCATGTATTGTTGAGCAGACAGTGAAAAAGGCTGTCTGGTGTATTGCTGTGCACTACAGGTCGAGGGTTGCAAAAGATTTGCTTGCTGTTTGGTATTAGTTTTGTGATAATGGCAGAGAATAGTGGAAGCTCCATCATTGAGAAGCTCGAAAAGAACAACTACCCTTCATGGAAGTTCCATGTCACGAACTTCCTTATTGGAAAAGGCCTCTACGAGTTTGTTTCAGGTGAAGAAAATGAGTTGGAGGTGAGTGATTCTCCAACTGCAGAAGAGACAAAGGCACAGAAGGAATGGAATGCAAAAGATAAAAAGGTCATGTATTGGTTGTCTGCAGTAATTGACAATAATATGTTGGGACATATTAGAAATACAGAGAATTCATATGCAGCTTGGACCATACTTGAAAGTATGTTTTCTGTAAATACAAAGGCATGAAAGATTCAACTCAAGCAAGAGTTGAATACATTGAAGAAAGGGAATATGTCTATCAATGAGTATGCATTGAAGGTAAGGAGCATTGCAGATGCCTTGGCAGTGATTGATGCAATGCCCAATGATGATGATTTGGTGCCGTCTACCTTGGGTGGACTTAACAATGAAAAGGCTTGGAAGTCTTTTGTAACTTCTGTATATGTTAGAAAGCCATTTCCAGATTTCGATGAGTTGGTCTCCCTTATGATCACTGAAGAGATCAAATGCAGAGTGAGACATCTGAAAAAAGTGGTGAACAGGTCCAAGCTTTCTACTCCAGTTCAGGAAGGGGACGTGGCAGGTTCTCTTCAAGAGGCCGTGGTACAGGACGTGGTAGTGACAACCAGCAAAACAGATTGAATTAGCAATTTGGTGATATGCAGGTTTCAGGAGGTCGTGGTAACTTTAGAGGCAGGGGAAGCTTTAGAGGAAGAGGTGGATGACAGAACAGAGGTTCTAACAACTCTAGTATTGTGTGTCACTACTGTGGCAAAATAGGTTATAGTGCAGCCCAATGTTATGCTAAGAAAGATGATATCCGCAGTGGTGAGTTGCAGCAAGAAAACTATGCGTCGTCTTCATGATAGAATGAAGACAAAATGAACGTCTGTTTGTTATGCAGCATATGCTGAATGCTGTTACAGGAAAGGGAACACATGATGATGTTTGGTATATTGATTCAGGTGCATCCAATCATATGACCAGCCATGCAGAATGGTTTGGAGAGATGCAGGATTTACAAAATCCAGGTTATGTGCAGACGGGTGATGATTCATGCCACCCAATTTCACACATTGGAAAAGTTTCCTTGTCCTTGCATGATGGTAAGACAAAGAGTCTTTCAGATGTATTACATGTGCCATCTATTACAAATAACTTGGTGTCAGTTGGTCAAATGGTAGAACAAGGGCTGCAAGTCAAATTTAATGCAAAGGGCTACTTTGTAGAAGACTTCAATGACAAGTGCAGGTTAGTTGCAAAGGGAAGTAGAGTTGGACATATGTTTACTCTGGATGCTGGAATTCCTACTATGAATGCTGCTATGTATGCTAAAGGAAAAGGTGTTGTTGCAGACATTGAAATTTGGCACAAACGCATTGGACATGCAAATGTACAAAGACTGAAATTAATGCAGTCCAAAGGGTTGGTTTTGCCTACATTTAGAGTTGCAGAATTTCATAAGGTATGCGAAGCATGTCAGTTTGGTAAGCAAGAAAGACAACCCTTTTCACATGACAGAGATGTAAGCAGAAATATCCTTGATGTTATGCATATAGATATTTGGGGGCCTACACAAAATGTATCTCTTGAAGGCAGTTCATACTTTGTCACATTCATTGATGATTGTTCAAGAAAGCTATGGGTATATTTTATGAAGGAAAAGAGTGAAGCATTTGAGCACTTTAGAACTTTCAAGGCTGCAGTTGAAAGAGAAACATGCTTAAAAGTAAAGTGCTTGACATCAGATAGGGGGAGAGTACCTCTCGAATGAGTTCAGTGATTGTCTGAGGTCTCATGGGATAAAGAGACAGTTCACATGCAGATATACCCCATAGCAAAATGGGGTTGCAGAAAGGAAAATTAGACATATTGCAAAAGTTGCACGCGCCTTGATGGCTGAAAAGAATATGCCTAAGCATGTCTAATTTGAGGCTGTTCATACTGCTTTTTATATTATGAACATAACTCCCACAGTTGCAGTTCATGGTATGACTCCTAAAGAATGCTTTATTGGCAAGAAGCCTGATGTATCACACTTGAAGGTATTTGGCTGTGTTGCATACGTTCATGTGCCAGATGAGTTGCGGAAGAAACTGGATCCAAAGGCTAAAAAGTGTGTCTTTATTGGATACTCTTTAGAGCAGAAAGGGTATCGTTGTTATAATCCTGTCACATGTAAGTTCAGAGTGAGTAGGGATGTCATCTTTGATGAAATGAGCAGTTGGTATGCATCTAGGGTATCGCTGTTATAATCCTGTCACATGTAAGTTCAGAGTGAGCAGGGATGTCATCTTTGATGAAATGAGCAGTTGGTATGCATCTAGTGGTGATGAACTGGATGATGATCATGATCATGACACTCATGTGTAGGCGGAAAAGCAAGAATCATAGACTCTTAGTGGACCAGAGACATCATCTGGTAGTCCTTGGTCTGGGAGACTAAGGAGTAGCTCTACATCTTCGGGTGCATCTAGTAGCACTACAGGTAAAGACAAAGAAAAGAATAAAGTGTCAGATAGCATTGATGCAGTTCTTGATGGAGACTCTAGTGGCTCAGAGAGCTTGGATGATGAGCTTGGTATTTCTTCTGTCAGGACACCAGGTGTACAGAGAGCTCATAGTAATGTAAAGGCTCCATTGAGTGATCCGATGGTACCCAGATCTAGCAGGGACAGATACCCTGTTAAAAGATTTGGTTTTGAAGGTTATGCATCTCACCATTATGCTTATGTGGTGAAACTAGTTGAGGATATTGAGCCCACATGTTTTGAGGAGGCTGTTGGTCATGCTCATTGGGATGCAGCAATGGATGAGGAGATGGCTGCATTAGAGGCCAATAAGACTTGGGATCTAGTATCATTGTCGAAGGGCAAGAAAGCTATTGGATGTAAGTGGGTTTATAAGATTAAGCACAATGCAGATGGTTCTATTAGTAGGTACAAAGCTAGGCTAGTTGCAAAAGGCTATGCCCATACATATGGCATAGATTATGATGAAACCTTCAGTCCAGTTGCTAGGATGGCAACTGTCAGATGTGTGATTGCTTTGGCAACATCCAAAGGCTGGAGGTTACAACAAATGGATGTCAAGAATTCCTTCTTGCATGGTGATTTGCAGGAAGAAGTGTATATGGATCAGCCAACAGGTTATGAAGATTTAGAGCATCCCACGTATGTGTGCAGGTTGAAGAAGGCGCTCTATGGGCTCAAGCAAGCACCTAGAGCATGGTTTGACAAGATCAGAAAGTATCTTGTCGATATTGGCTTTTATGTTTCTGATGCTGATCACTCACTTTATGTGAGAAAGGGAGATGCAGGTTTAGTCATCATAGTCATCTATGTGGATGACTTGATTATTATAGGTGATAGTGATAGTGGGATTGCTAAAGTCAAGGATTTTTTGAAGAAGAAGTTTGAGATTAAGGATTTAGGTGAGCTAAGGTACTTCCTTGGCATTGAGGTGATCAGATGTGATGATGGTATATGGCTATCCCAAAGACAGTATGGCTTGGATATGTTATCCAAGTATGGTATGACAGCATGCAAACCACTTTCAGTCCCGTTGGAGCAGAATATAAAGTTGAGTGCTGATGTTGGGGATGAGATAGAAGACCCTACTATGTTCAGGAGGATAGGAGTTTGATCTACATGACCATTACAAGGTCAGACTTGAGCTACGATGTTGGTCTTGTGAGTGAGTTTATGCAAGTACCTAGAAAGCCACATTTGGATGCAGTCAGACGCATATTGAGATATGTGAAGTCCACATTACATTATGGACTTTTTTATGAGGCAGGTACAGATGTACAAGTGCTTGGATACACAGATGCAGATTGGGCTGGTAGTATGTTTGATAGAAGATCTACCAGTGGATACATGTTCTCTCTTGGTAGTGCAGTAGTTGCTTGGAGTAGCAAAAAGCAATCTACAGTTGCTTTGTCGAGTACAGAGGCTGAGTATAGAGGTGTTGTTGTTGCAGCATGTGAGGTAGTATGGCTACAAAAGTTAATGGCTGATTTGGATGTGCAGGTGGAAGGTCCAATTGTCATTTATTGTGACAACATGAGCAGTATACAGTTGGCTAAGAACCTTGTGTTCCATGCCAGGATAAAACATATTGAGGTACACTACCACTTTGTGAGAGAGAAGGTACTAGCAGGTGAGATTGACTTGGTATATATCAGCACACAAGATCAGATAGCTGACATCTTCATAAAGGCTTTGGGTACAGAGAAGCTTCAAAAGTTTCGGAGCTTACTTGGAGTTACAGAGATGAAGTTGAGCTTGAGGGGGAGTGTTGAGATTACAAGTTCAACACATGTGGACATTGATGATGGACCGCCTGGTTAGATGGGTCCACACGTCTACACTTAGCACGTCGGTGGTCATTATGACTCTCACATGGCCACTGACTCATTACTTATTATATTCAGGTTGTTACACCTATTTACAGCTGGCATAGTTATAGCGTCAGTCGACTAGTGTAGTCGGTTATGCATTGTTTGACTTAGTAAGCCACTTTCCTTTATGTTGTATCTTATCTATACTTTGTGTATATTGTAAAAGTGTGTGAAAGAAGAAGAAAAAACTAGTAAGAAAACGTTTTGGTCTCCATCTCTCTTCTTGTCTCTTGGGTGAGCTTCTCCTTGTGCATTCTGTGTGTGTTCGGCACAGCATCTTGAGCAAGTCCCCCCACCACGCGATTCTTGACAGTACTGAATGTAGTCTTCGGAATATCTTCTTCCTTGACCCTTATCTGGTAATATCCAAATCTGAGATCTATCTTTGAAAATATCTTTGCTCCTTGAAGATGGTCAAGTAATTCATCTATTCTTGGAATGGGGTATTTATTTTTTATAGTTTCTTGATTCAACCCTCTATAGTCAATGCATAGGCGAAGCATTCCATCTTTCTTCTTTTGGAACAGCACTGGAGCTCCCCATGGTGAAGTGCTAAGATGGATGTAGCCTTGATATAACAGTTGCTTGAGTTGCTCTTTTAGTTCAATACCTTCCAGAATGGACATCTTATATGGCCTCTTTGCGGACCAGTGCAGCTCCTGGCACAAGTTTGATTTCATAGTCAACTTCACTTTGGGGAGGAAGCTTCGTCAGATCTTTAGGAAATACGTCTGCATATTCCTTTAACCAAGAAGGTTCTTCTCCAGATTCCTAATTCTTATCTAGCTTATTCAATTTAATTAGATAGACAGGTAGGCCCTTTTGAACACCTTTTATTATCCATGTTGCTTTTGCCAACTGTATTTTTGGCTTACTAGCCTCACCTTGAGTGGTGACTAGTTCCCCTTCAGAATTTCGGAAGGAGACTTGGCCCTTTCCACAGTGGATGTGGGCATCATTGGGTATTAGCCAATCCATTCCAAGTAAACATTCGTGGACACCTAGGTTCATTATCCTGAATCTCATAGAAGTTGGCTTCCCACCCAATAGGAATTTCACATTAGCAGTTTGCCTAGTACAAGTGACTTCATGACCATTTGCTAATTCCACAAGTAAAGTAGGTGCATCTGTTGTGGTTATCCCTAATCTTTTTTCACAGATTGGTGAAATGAAGGAATGTGTACTGTCACAGTCAATCAGGGTTTTGAAGCTTTTACCTTGATATTCTGATGGAGTTTGAATCACCGAGAATTGGCGATTCGGACCCTTCTTATGAAGAGTGGCGTGAACCGTTACCCTCTCAATGTCCGCATCCATGCATGGATCTTCTTCATTGTCCAGCTCATTGTTGGAAACACTGGAGGTTCTCCCTCTATCCATAACAGTGGTTCCTTGGCCATGAGCGGCTCTATTTTGACCTTGGAATTGCCCCTAGCGATGTCCTCTACCAAGCTTAGGACACTCCCTCTTGAAGTGTCCGGGCTCGTTGCAATGGAAGCAACGTGGGTTGCAATCATTGCTTTGTGTTGAAACAAATTTGTTGACAGCATTGGCCCTAGCTTTCTTTCTTTGGCCCTGATTCTGACCCTGCGCTCTCTTGGTCTGAGCCTTAAACATATCCTTATTCTGATCTCTGTAAGGCCAAATCCTGTTGTTCCTTGGTTTGGTCTGCACTTCCTGTATTATTGGAGCAGCTCGAACGAGTGCACCTTGTAGGTCCGTTGGGCGCATTGATTCCAGTCAAGTGTTTATGGGTGGATTCAACCCAACACAGAATTTTGACACCTGTTGTGTCATATCCATTGGGGGTGCATACTTTAGGAGTGAAACGAACTTCGAATAATATGCTTCCAGGGATAATCCTAGCTGCTTCAAGTCATAGAATTCATTCATCTTTTGTGTGCGGTAGGCAAGTGGCAGATACCTCTCTCGCACAGCTTCCTTAAGCTTATCCCAAGTGACTATCCCCTCCGAGATCGCTTGGTCTTTGCATCACTGTTTCCACCAAAGTCTCGCTTTGCCTGTAAGCTTAAGTTTGGCGAGCATGGCTTGGTTAGCAGGTGCAGTTCCTGCTATCTCAAAATAGTCCTGCATGGACTCAATCCAGATCTCGACGTCAGCTTGAACAGTCCTTCCCTTGCCATAAAACTCGGGTGGCTTAATTTGTTTGAGAAGGAATTTCTTCTCTTAAGCTATGGCTGGACTTAGTGCAGGAGTCGGATTTGGAACCTGCGCTTAGGGTTGCGTCTGAACAACAAGATTCTTTATGTTAACATCTTATCATATGTTTCCATATTATGTTAATATGACTAGCACAGCTTTTTAGCTAAGTGATTTAATCACTTAACACCACAATTAACATTTATGATCAAGATAGACAATTGTAAAAAGTCTTATTTATTCCTCAGGGCATAACCCTTTGAGTACATTTATTTTTGGATAAGTAGAACAGGCTAATTGATACATCAGTTTGGGGAAAATAGGATTGTGTTACAATCGGCTACAAGGAGGAATAATAATATGGAGTGGGGTCATGGATTTTCAGGAAATGGTAAGTCATAAGAAGCTTGGGGTATCTCTTCCTTTGATACCCGTTCTTCTCATAGCGCCCTAACACTTTGATTCTATCAACAGAGATCACCCGGGTCACTTCTTCATAGACATACTTGTTCTGCTTGACTTGCCGACTGATAACATGCAAAGTTGCGTTTACATGAGCTTCGATAAAGATGAACAGCTTCACGATCTTTAATTCCTCCATCCACTTGATTCTCTTCAAGTTGATTTAAAGGTACGCGAGTCGGTGGGCTGCTATGTAGTATATTCCTGAATCTCTCGTCCATCTCCGACTAAGAAAACCCTACTCCACCCAACCCCCCCCCCCCCCACGATATGGCACAACCCCCTCCCTCCCCTAGAAAAAACCCCGCTCCATCCATCCCACCCCACCTCACCTCAAAAAACCCTGCTCAACCCACCTCACCCCCACCCCCACGACACATCACACCCTCATCCCCCTCCCTCGCCTCTCAAAAAGCCACCCAACCCATCCCCCCACGACATGGCGCACCTTCCTCCCCTAACAAAACCCCGCTGCACCTTAACCCCCCGCCCCCCCACGACATGGAAAAATCCCCTCCCCTCCCCCCAGAACATGGCCCAACCCCACCGCATCTCACCCCCCGATGGCACGACATACCCTCATCTCTCCCCCCCCCCGTTTGCATACAGGGGTGAAGGATTATAGATGCGGTCCAGAATATCCATCATGCCAAGCTTCTAGCGATAATTCGAAGCATGCATTGCAGTCATGAACATGACCTAGAACACCAAGAACTTGCCCCATGCTTTGTGACTCTGCAATCCAGCATCCATAAGTGAGTAAAGAAATGTTTTCAACAGAAAACACTGCTCTGTTTTACTCACCTTCCCCTATTTATCCCCTTATTCCCTTTATTTTCCTCCATTAAGTTTCCTTGTAATCTTTAGATCTCATTGGTTTGCTCTGATACCAACTGTAACGTATCCGCTCGTCTACTTGTGGGACACGTCTTAGCAGCCCATTGGGAAGAGAGTCTAGAAAGCACTGCTTGGCACTCGCAAGGAATGTCACAGGGTTTGCGATCAAGGTCTTTCCGAGTCTGCCCTGAGCGGAAGTGTCCAGCCGTTCCCACTTAGGATCAACCTGAAGTCAGGATTCCTTTCCTATCAGTAAAGTATCTAGGAGGTAGTTAGCGTCGAGCTCCAGATGAGCCACTTTGCGTAGGAACAACAGAGTCGAAGTGGATTTATGCTGCACTTGGTTCATGGAGAATGGGAAACGAGAGAGATACGAAGCTCAACCTCTCTGCCAGAAGGCACAGTCCCATTCCTTTCCTCTAAAACAGCATAAATCAGGATTCTAGCTCTACTGATGCTAGGTCTTCATAGTCTCATTATCTCGTCTTTTGATAAAAGTTCCCAGCTAACCGGGACCACCCTTCCGTAGGACGGACCCAAGTCACGTCCATCGCACTTTCCTCGATTTGCTTAGTTATCTGATTACCTACCACATTATGTTTGACATGCAAAAGCAACTTCCTTAATTAATCAATTTAAACACAGGTTCATTCACGTAACTTAGGCACTGACACAAAAACAATGTCAAGCAAGTTTCTTTTTCAAATATTTGATCTTTATTTATCATAGTCTCGAAATACATCAAATATCATGCCCGAAGGCTATCCTAGCAATCTACAGAATTGCTGCTCCAAGTTTTGCCTGTAGACTAGTACACGGGCCTCGAGATCCCACCTCGAGTCACGTCGGACTCTTGTCACCTCTCGCGGTGGGTTTGGTCCACATACCCGGCGTTGCTAACAACCCCCTTGGATAGAGCTAAGCAAGCAATCAAAGGTAGCTGAACCTGCCTCTCCCTCCAGGCTTTTAACCTAAAGCATTAAGTATTTTGCCTTGAATTAGTTCCTTGAGCAAGGAAATTCAAACAATGTATCTAAGTGTATAATCACGATCATTTCGGAGGACGTTTGTATGACCAACTGCTAAGGTATGATTCCTTCTTCCCGAATGCTCCCAGCATTTGATCCTGGATTGTTCGCGACTTGGCGAGATCCCAAGGGCTTGGCAAGCTAGGTTGCTTGTTTTCCCTTTTCCTTTGGGTTAGGGTTTGTACCCTACTGACCCTAATTATCCTTAGCTTAGGTCTCCTTGCAAGATAGATCATGGACAACCCCATTGTCCTTGGTTGGTCAACTTGCTGGTTATCTCCTAGAACCCTTGAAGTACCTATGTACCTTTATCTTTGATCTTAATTGATCAAGATTGTCTATCCCCTTGACCATGGTTGGCCAAGATGGTTCTATTTAGAACAGTCCTACTCCGTCTTAGGTATAACCTTCTTAAGCACTCTTAGTAATGCTCACAGGCGCTTAAGCTTTTACCTATCCCTCTTGAAGTCACCAAGGACTTTGACATGGGATTTATGAATCTCAGTGCCATTTGGTAAATTAGAAACAATGTTGAATCTTTAATACACGCAATGTAATGCCATGCCTTCATTTCAGTGCTTATAATTTTGATATAATCCATATGATATTTTATGCCACACATGCTAAGGCACTTTCTATGCATGCAATCTTAACATTATCCTCTATGTAATTATTTACACGATCTATAACCTTCTTGAATGATCTAACTTTATGTGATCATTGTATGAGTCTTGGTGCACTTTAATCTTTTTCAGCAGATTACTACGTGTACCTTAGAACCCTTCTTGCGATACGGACATGCACTTTGTTTCTTTCCATGTCCTCTGAAATGCATTTTAAGCAAGAACTTGTGCAACGAGTAATGCACTTTATGCAAGAATTTATGCTTGGTAATTTATGATGCAGTTTCTAATCAATGTCACCTATTACGATGTCATCTTACAACGGAAATTATCTTGCTTGTTACATACATCACAACTAAGTTCATACCTAGGAAATTGTCAATCACGCAATTACTGTGATGCATGTGAATATGATTTTTCACTGTGATAATTATAACCTATGGTTTAATAATAGAACAACCTGGGTTTGGAGTGATGTCTTGATTCCAGCGGTATTAATGTCTGATGAACCGTTCGTGGTTGGGGAGCCGCCTTGTTTTGAACCTCCATTCACGCTTGCCGGGTTTCCCCGGTCATCTTTGTGGAACTACGCTTCGGGGCCATACTCAAAGATGCGTGTACAAGCGCTAGAGTTCTCGCACTCTCCTATGCAAGATTCGCCGCCTCTCCTTGGGTGGAGAAAATAAGGAAGGGGGACTGAAAATTCTTCTTCTTCCTCTTCTCTTCTTCTCCTCTCTCTCTCTCCCTCTTCTTCTTCTTCTCTTCTTCTCTTCTTCTCCTTCTCTCTCTCCCTCTTCTTCTTCTTCTTCTTCTTCTCTTCTTCTCCTCTCTCTCTCTCCCTCTTCTTCACAATGAACGCGAGGGGGGGGGGGGGGGGGGGGGGGGGGGACATGATGATGACCAAGGAGGAGGGGCCTTGTGTATTGAGATGACAAGCTCAACACATGCGGACATTAATGATGGACCGCCTAGTTAGATTGGTCCACACATCTACACTTAGCACGTCGGTGGTCATTATAGCTCTCACATGGCCACTGACTCATTACTTATTATATTCAGGTTGTTACACCTATTTACAACTCGCATAGTTATAGCACTAGTCGACTAGTGTAGTCGGTTATGCATTGTTTGACTTAGTACGCCACTTTCCTTTATGTTGTATCTTATCTATACTTTGTGTACATTGTAAAGTGTGTGGAAGAAGAAGAAAAAACCAGCAAGAAAACGTTTTGGCCTCCATCTCTCTTCTTGTCTCTTGAGTGAGCCTCTCCTTCTGTATTCTGTGTGTGTTTGGCGCAGCATCTTGAGCAAGTCCCCCTACCATGCGATTCTTGGCATGGTATCAGAACCGCGCCACTGAGAGAGGCTGATTTTGAAGGCTAAAGTGAAGGAGAAGAAGCAAGGTTCGAGCAAGCAAGCCACGGGTAAGAAGCTCTCCCATCCTTCCACTCTCTCTCTCTTGGATAGTGCCTGTGGAGACACCGGAAGCAGGGTCGAGCAAAAAATCTCAGATTGCTGTGAGATTTGGTCTATAAGCAGAGCATTGTATATTTAGCAGATCTGCCCTTTAGGGTTGTCCCGCAGTTATTTTGGGCATCTGAGGCCGTTTCAGGCCCCGTTTTAGAGCCGCAAGGTTGCAAACAACAGTTTCAGGGTATACTGTGATTTTGGCTATATTGACCGAAAGTGGGTGCACAGGTTACAAATTGCGAATCTATAATTTTTGAGGTGTTTGCAGGAAGAAAACATAAGGTTTATCTATAAATAGGTTACAAATTACATGTACTGTTGCAATCAGTGAAAAAGATTGCTTGGTGTATTACTGTGCACGTGTTGTGGAAGATTGCAGAAGACTAGCTTGCTGTGCTATATCCTTATTTGTGATAATGGCAGAGAATAGTGAAAATCCCATTATTGAGAAGCTCGACAAGAACAACTACCCTTCATGGAAGTTCCGTGTGACGAACTTCCTCATTGAAAAGGGCCTTTATGAGTTTGTCTCAGGTAAAGAAAAGGAGCCTGAGCTAGGTATCCCTCCGACTGCATATGAGTTAAAAGCATAGAAAGAGTGGAATGTGAAAGACAAAAAGGTGATGTACTGGTTATCTGCAGTAATTGATAATACTATGCTGGGACATATCAGGAATGCAGAAACTTCACATGGAGGTTGGACGATTTTTGAGAGTATGTTTTCAGTAAATACAAAGGCGCGAAAGATTCAACTCAAGCAAGAGTTGAATGCCTTGAAGAAAGGAAAAATGTATGTCAATGAGTATGTGTTGAAGGTGAGGAGCATTGCACATGCTTTAGCAGCCATTGATGCAATGCCGGATGATGATGATTTGGTTTCATCCACTCTGAGTGGTCTTAACAATGAGAAAGCATGGAAAGCATTTGTTACTTCAGTATATGTACGGAAGCCATTTCTAGATTTTGATGAGCTAATCTCTCTCATGATTACTAAAGAGATCAATATGCAAGGTGATTCATCTGAAAGAAATGGTGAACAGGTCCAAGCATTTTACTCGAGTTCAGGAAGGGGACGTGGTAGATCCTCTTCAAGAGGCCGTGGTACATGACGTGGTAGTGATAACTAGCAAAACATATTGAATCAGCAATTTGGCGATATGCAAGTTTCAGGAGGTCGTGGTACCTTTAGAGGCAGGGGGAGCTTTAGAGAAAGAGGTGGATGGCAAAATAGAGGTTCTAACAACTTTGGTATTGTGTGTCACTACTGTGGCAAAACAGGTTATATTGCAGCCTAATGTTATGCTAAGAAAGATGATATTCACAGTGGTAAGTTGCAGCAAGGAAACTATGCATCGTCTTCACGACAGAATGAAGAAAAAAATAAACGTCTGTTTGTTATGCAGCATATGCTGAATGCTGTTATAGGAAAGAAAACACATGATGATGTTTGGTATGTTGATTCGAGTGCATCCAATCAGCCATGCAAAATGGTTTGGAGAGATGCAGGATTTGCAAAATGCAGGTTATGTGCAGACGGGTGATGATTCATGCCACCCAATTTCACACATTGGAAAAGTTCCCTTGTCCTTGCATGATGGTAAGACAAAGAGTCTTTCAAATGTATTACATGTGCCATCTATTACAAAGAACTTGGTGTCAGTCAGTCAGATGGTAGAGCAAGGACTGCAAGTCAGATTTAATGCAAAGGGTTGCTTTGTAGAAAACTTCAATGACGAGTGCAGGTTGGTTGCAAAGGGAAGTAGAGTTGGATGTGTGTTTACTCTGGATGCTGGAATTTCTACTATGAATGTTGCTATGTATGCTAAAGGAAAAGGTGTTGTTGCAGATATTGAAATTTGGCACAAACGCATTGGACATGCAAATGTACAAAGGCTGAAATTAATGCAATCCAAAGGGTTGGTTACATGTTTGCCTACATTTAGAATTGCAAAATTTCATAAGGTATGCGAAGCAGGTCAGTTTGGTAAGCAGGCAAGACAACCCTTTTCACATGACAGAGATGTAAGCAGAAATATCCTTGATGTTGTGCATACAGATATTTGGGGGCCTATACAAAATGTATCTCTTGGAGGCAGTTCATACTTTGTCACATTCATTGATGATTGTTCTAGAAAAGATGTGGGTATATTTTATGAAGGAAAAGAGTAAAGCGTTTGAGCCCTTTAGAACTTTCAAGGCTGCAGTTGAAAGAGAAACGGGCCTGAAAGTAAAGTGCTTGAGGTCAGATGGAGGGGGAGAGTACCTCTCAAATGAGTTCAGTGATTTTCTGAGGTCTCATGGGATAAAGAGACAGTTCACATGCAGGTATACCCCAAAGCAAAATGGGGTTGCAAAAAGGAAAAACATGCATATTGCAGAAGTTGCACATGCCTTGATGGCTGAAAAGAATATGCCTAAGCATTTTTGGTCTGAGGCTGTTCATATTGCTATTTATATTATGAACTGAACTCCCACAACTGCAGTTCATGGTATGACCCCCGAAGAATGTTTTACAGGTAAGAAGCCTGATGTCTCACACTTGAAAGTGTTTGATTGTATTGCATATGTTCATGTGCCAGATGGGTTGCGGAAGAAACTGGATCCAAAGGCTGAAAAGTGTGTCTTTATTGGATACTCTTTAGAGCAAAAAGAGTATCGTTGTTATAACCCTGTCACATGTAAGTTTAGAGTGAGCAAGGATGTCATCTTTGATGAAATGAGCAGTTGGTATGCATCTAGTGGTGATGCATTGGATGATGATCATGATCATGACACTCATGTGCAGGCTGAAAAGCAAGAATCACAGACTCTTAGTGGACTAGAGACATCATCTGATAGTCCTTGGTCTGGGAGACTAAGGAGTAGCTCTACATCTTTAGGTACATCTAGTAGCACTACAAGTAAAGACAAAGGAAATAATAAAGTGTCAGATGGTATTGATGCAGTTCTTGATGGAGACTCCAGTGGCTCAGAGAGCTTGGATGATGATCTTGGCATTCCTTCAGTGAGGCCTCCAGGTGTGCAGAGAGCACGCGTCAATGCAAAGACTCCATTGAGTGATCCAATGGTACGCAGGTCTAGCAAGGTGGGATACCCTATTAACAGATTTGGTTTTGAAGGTTATGCAGCTTACCATTATGCTTATATGGTGAAAGTGATTGAGGATGTTAAGCCCACATGTTTTGAGTAGGCTATTGGTCATGCTCATTGGGATGCAGCAATGGATGAGGAGATGGCTGCATTAGAGGCCAATAAGACTTGGGATCTAGTATCGTTGCCAAAGGGTAAGAAAGCTATTGGATGTAAGTGGTTTTATAAGATTAAGCACAATGCAGATGGTTCTGTTAGTAGGTACAAAGCTAGGCTGGTTGCAAAAGGCTGTGCCTAGACATATGGCATAGATTATGATGAAACCTTCAGTCCAGTTGCTAGGATGGCAATTGTCAGATGTGTGATTGCTTTGGCAGTAGCCAAAGGTTGGAGATTGCAGCAAATGGATGTGAAGAATGCCTTCTTGCATGGTGATTTGCAGGAAGAAGTGTATATGGATCAGCCAGCAGGTTATGAAGATTTAGAGCATCCCACGTATGTGTGCAGGTTGAAAAAGGCGCTCTATGGGCTCAAGCAAGCACCTAGAGCATGGTCTGACAAGATCAGAGAGTATCTTGTCAATATTGGCTTTTATGTTTCTGATGCTGATCACTCACTTTATGTGAGAAAGGGAGATGCAGGTTTGGTCATCATAGTCATCTATGTGGATGACTTGATTATTACAGGTGATAGTGATAGTGGAATTGCTGAAGTCAAGGTATTTTTGAAGAAGAAGTTTGAGATGAAGGATTTAGGTGAGCTAAGGTACTTCCTTGACATTGAGGTGATCAGATGTGATGATGGTATATGGCTGTCCCAAAGACAGTATGGCTTGGATATGTTGTCCAAGTATGGTATGACAGCATGCAAACCACTTTCAGTCCCATTGGAGGAGAATGTAAAGTTGAGTGCTGATGTTGGGGATAAGATAGAAGACCCTACTATGTTCAGGAGGATAGTGGGGAGTTTGATCTACATGACCATTACAAGGCCAGACTTGAGCTACGATGTTGGTCTTGTGAGTGTTTATGCAAGTACCTAGAAAGCCACATTTGGATGCAATCAGACGCATATTGAGATATGTGAAGTCCACATTACATTATGGACTTTTCTATGAGGCAGGTACAGATGTACAGGTGTTTGGATACACAGATGCAGATTGGGCTGGTAGTATGTCTAATAGAAGATCTACCAACGGATACATGTTCTCTCTTGGTAGTGCAGTAGTTACTTGGAGCAGCAAAAAGCAATCTACAGTTGCTTTGTCGAGTACAGAGGCTAAGTATAGAGGTGCTGCTGTTGCAGCATGTGAGCCAGTATGGCTGCAAAAGTTATTGGCTGATTTAGATGTGCAGGTGAAAGGTCAGTTGTCATTTATTGTGACAACATGAGCGGTATACAGTTGGCTAGGAACCCTGTGTTCCATGCCAGGACAGAACATATTGAGGTACACTACCACTTTGGAGAGAGAAGGTACTAGCAGGTGAGATTGACTTGGTGTATGTCAGCACACAGGATCAGATAGCTAACATCTTCATGAAGGCATTGGGTATAGAGGAGCTTCAAAAGTTTCGAAGCTTACTTGGAGTCGCAGAGATGCAGTTGAGCTTGAGGGGGAGTGTTGAGAGGACAAGCTCAACACATGCAGACATTAATGATGGACCGCTTGGTTAGATGGGTCTCACTCTCACATGGCCACTGACTCATTACTTATTATATTCATGTTATTACACCTATTTACAGCTGGCATAGTTATAGCGCGAGTCGACTAGTGTAGTCGGTTATGCATTGTTTGACTTAGTAGGCCACTTTCCTTTATGTTGTATCTTATCTATACTTTATGTACATTGTAAAGTGTGTGGAAGAAGAAGAAGAAACCAACAAGAAAACATTTTGGCCTCCATCTCTCTTCTTATCTCTTGAGTGATCTTCTCCTTGTGCATTATGTGTGTGTTCGGCATAGCATCTTGAGCAAGTCCCCCCACCACGCGATTCTTGACAGTGTGGATTGACGACGACGAGGAGAGGGGGAGCTGCTGATCACGACGGAGGGGGACTGCTGCTTGTCGACACTGAGGGGGGGCTGTCATCGAGCCGAGGGAGGGGAAGGCCCCCCTTTTTAAAGAGGGGAAGGAGGGTGGTAAGGTCGCCACCCCTCCCACCTAGGGGGCTGCATGCCCCCCTTATCTTCCTCTTACTCACTCACTCTCTCTCTCTCTCTCTCTCTCTCTCCCCGCCATGCAACCGGTAGGGGGAGAGAGAGGGAGAGTAAAAAATTTTGGAAAAAAAATTAAAAATCTCTTTAAGGGGGGTAGCGCGGGGGATATTACAATTACAAAGAAGCAATCTTAATGTCCATGTGATGCACATTCCATCCATAATGTGAAGCCAATGCAATAAGATATTGAAGTTTTAGTTGAACCAAGATAAAGTATAAGACACCTCCATGTTTTTTATTTCATAAATAGATGGGAAAATGTTTTGTTGCTCAAAGATCAAGGGTTTAGAAAGTTGGCCCAAATATTGTGAAAAAACCTAAATTTTAGGTGTTTTGGGGGTGAATAAACCAAACTATTTAAATTTTTCGATCTATGAACTATTTTTGATTCTATAAGCCCAAAAAGTTAGCCTTGTCACTCAAAAAACGTTTGAATAAGATATAATTGGGTTAAAATTCACCTCTAGTTTTTATCTTAGATCAAATGATAGTCATGCATAAAGTACATGCAAACTTTTCATCATGTTCAATATCCTTCTATTGAGAATAACCTTTTGCAACAAGCTGAGCCTTGTAATGATCAATGTTCTCTCTATAACTTACAGACCCACTTGGTACCAATGGCCTTTTTTCCCTCATGCAAGTCAACCAAATCCCATGTGTCATTTTTGAGGGTAAAAGCAACAAAAGCATGGCCATCAACAAGTGAAGCATGAAAAGAAGTCTTAGCATGTGCCCTTCTAGGAAAGGAGAGTAGCCAGTTTATTGACTTAGTAGTTTATAAATCCCACGTGCATCACTAATTTTTCATCAAAGGCTACTCTCTCTTCAAGCAATGCCTCATTCAAAAATTGATTAGTCGACAATATCTCCGGTCATGGAAAATGGATAGGAAAAGAGTGGAAAAGAGGACCAATGCTAGATGGCTGGTCATGGAAATGGGTTGGGTGCCCAAGGGGATAAGGGCATGTACAAAAGCCAAAAAGTGAATGGATAAGCTCATTCTTGGTGTGTGTGCAAACTAGCTTTCTTCTTGTTCTTGCTCTTGCTACCTTCTTGTGCATGAGAGAGGGAAAGAGGGAGTGTGAGAGTGTGAGAGAGTGAGTGTGTGAGAGTGAGGGACCATGGAGAAGCTTTTCTTCTTCTCCTTCTTCTCTTCTCTTTTCTCGCACACATGTTTAAGGAGGTTGGAGCATGGAGATGGAGTCATTGCCACTCACTTGAAACACTTCACTTGATAAGTAGTCCCTAGGGTCTCAACAGTTGCTAGTGATAGTGACAACATTTTGGTTTTATTGTGGGGACCAACGGATTCAAACTTGAGTGCTTACGCACTCCAAATTGAGCAACAAAGTAGGAGTTCGTCTTCGAAAAATGGTGCTTGGTTTAGGTAGGAAGGGAGGGTAAGAAGGTGTTCGATCTCCTTTGCCAAATAGTTTATGTTTTGGAAGATTTGGGAACATTAGTTAGATCAATGATAGGGTGTTATACATTAGTAGGATGCATTAAGCTTGAGGAAATAAGGAAAAAGAAAGAAAAGATAAGTTTCTATAATAATTAGGAAGCATGGAAAGAAAAGAAAAGAGTTTTTGAATATCTTGGAAGGAAAATAGAGAGTAAGGGAAGAAACAGATAGCATTAAAAGAAGAGAAAAGGGGAGGAAGAGCTCATTTGAGCTTGTGAGAGACAAAGCAACAAGTCAAGAGAGAGCAATAGATCAAGAGAGCAACACCATTAGAAATCCATTATACCATCACTCCCGATGATTCCATGTATGCTCAGAACCTTCCTTGTTGATTAAGGAGTAAGGACATGATCATAGCTAGTGCATATCTAATTTAGTGCATCATTTGTCATTGATTTGTGCCATTCGGTATGTTTTTTTAGTTGATCAGATGGCCCCCCAATCCTTGGACAATCGAGTCACTTTTATCCACTCGGATAGCCATTCTTGTTGAGATATTTGCAATCGCACCTATTGTAGCCTCTTTGTATGAGGCAGTTCTAGGCTTAGGACATGTAGGCAAACTGAATCCCATATGCACAGAAAGGGAAAACTGTACCCATCCAACAACTATAAAGCATTGTACTTGACTACCACTTTTCATATAGAATGAATACAGCGTCATGATGCTTTGTACTTTCAATTAAGTGTCTTGTCTTTGTCAGTCCTACACAATATTGTGTTTATGAGTCCAAGATGCCATCTTGGAATCTAATTCACTTATGTAACAATTGTGGTCTTCAGTCAATGTCATCATGAGTTTAGTCTATGCTTACAAGCTGCCATAGCCATGCTCTAGATCCGAATCTTTAACATGGTATCAAAGCTCAATTGAGCATGGCTTAGCATGTCTTAGGTCTCCTCTCTACTCTTTCAGCTCCTCTTCATCCCTGGACAGCTCAGGATCAGTGTATGATTCATTTTCTCAACTTCATCTTCATTCAAGCTTTTGGCAGCCATAGCCAAATAGCATATAGCTCTGATTGAGCTCTTAGACCTTGCAATAGAGGCATTATTTCTACATGTTTCCTTCTAAGGAATTGTCCCTGACTTGAAGATGCTTCATCATGTCACGACAAATGTCAGCATTATGCACAATAGCACCAGGCATTTCAAAGATTGTACCTCGCTGCCAGAAAGACGATAGCAGACTATCATATAGTCGAATCCTCCTGTGTGCATTACGAGATGCCCTGCAACCATAGGGCTTTGGGGTTATAAGCTTCCTCCTCACCAAATCATTCCGTCATTTTTGCCTATATGAGTTGCTATGTAAACGAAAAATCAGTCGCCTCTCTATCAAAAACCCTAGTCCTCCATAGCCACAGGCACCAAAAGCTCATAATTGTCATCATCTCTTTATTCTCCTTAGTCCAAGAAACTTACTGTCACTGTGGTTTATTATTGCATTCAAAACCCAACAAGATTCACCACTCAAATCAGTAAGAAAGGGAAGTTGTTAAGATTTTTTGAAGATCATCAAGTCAAACTCAAGCTCCTCTTGTACTTCATCTTCTCACCCTTTCTTTACTCCATTTGGCCAAGCCAACTATTACCACTAAGATCTGTTGATCAAATTTATCCATCACATCAGCAAGGAGGGGACTCAAGTTGAACAAGCTGAAGGGGTCACATCAAACATCAAGCAACAAGCATCGAGAATCATCATAGTGTCTCTTGATACTCTCACAGTGTCTTTTTGGCACTACCCTCATTTGTGTCCTTTGCAACATTAGGTTTCAACTCTTTTTTTACTAGTTTAAAAAAAAAGTGTCAAAGATTTGAAGTTGAGTTTGAATGCCAAACATGAAGTTTTTTAAGTGGGTGCTTCTCAATAACATGTATCTTATGGTCCATTTACACTACATAGAAGATGTTACTCTACCTACAGGAAGACATGGAGCTGCCTATATCCAAATTCCATCAGTGTATCCATTTGAAGACCTTGAAGACATGAAAGTGCAAATGTTTGAAGACATTTATGTTGCCTCAAAGATTGTACCTTTGTTTAAGGGGAACCATAAAGAAAAGAACAAGATGACTAATGCAAGCAAAGTCCATGAAAATGATGACCATGAAGGAAAGATCAAAGAGAGAAAGAATAAGAAGAAGAAGCAGAAAATTCATGAAGACTCTGAAGCAGCAAACAAAGTGAAGAAAAGTACATGATCAAAAAGAGCAAGCTGGACTACATCGACATCTGCAATGAACAGAAGAACTATGTTAAGAGAAATGCTAAAAACCACAAGGATCTCATGGTCCTTGATCCTATTTTTTACTGAATTTTTTAGCCTTGTATTGCCTAGCCCAAATGTCTTTATCATAAGCTTGTAAACTCCTCATGTAGCCTTGTACTACAACCTCTGTAAGGCCCCTGCTATAGCCTCTAGATGACCATCATGTTTGTGGTACCCACACTTAGCCTTTTCTGCGACAGCCTCTGGTGTTTTGCCATGTTTATGGTGTGCCCACACTTTGCAGATGTTACTTTCACTAAAGCCTCTACACACTTTGTACTTTCTGGTTGTGATTGAGGAGGGGTGTTGAGATACTTGCAATCAGACCTATTGTAGCCTCTAGGCAGTTCTGGGCTTAGGACATGCAGGCAGACTGAATCCCATATGCACAGAAAGGGAAAACTATACCCATCCAACAACTATAAAGCACTGTACTTGACTACCACTTTTCATATAGAATGAATACAATGTCATGATGCTTTGTACTTTCACTTAAGTGTCTTGTCTTTGTCAGTCCTACACAAGATTTTTTTTATGAGCCCAAGCTGCCATCGTGAAACCTAAGTCACTTGTGTAACAGTTGTGGTCTTCAATCAATGTCATCATGAGTTTAGTCTATGCTTACAAGCTGCCATAGCCATGTTCTAGATCCGAATCTTTAACACTTCTTGGACTTGGACGGCCCCCACTTGGATGATCAAGTTGGTCTAATCGGAGACCTAAAATTCCACTCCGACAGGGCACTCTCTCGGATGGCTGAATTGTCCACTCAAACACACCTTCTTGGACTCAGATAGACACCCATGTCCAAGTTGGACCCGACCATTTGGATAGGTCAAATTCACTACTTAGATAGTCGAGTCTAGGACTCAGATAGACAAAGACTTGCAACTTGGACATCTAAATTGGAATATTACCTGACCTAGAACACATTTTAGGGACCATCCATACCTCCCAAGCATATCAAAGCTTGTGATCTAGTTAGTAGTTGACACTAGCTAGGTCTCAAACTTGCAACTGTGACCATAGAGCTAACCAACACTGGAATTTACCCTAACAAGCCCAAGAATTGACCAAATCAGTCGGTCACTTATAGTTTACTTCCTAATGGAGACACTATTTGATTGCCTGGGTGGACCACCCATCAAGACCCCACAGAGGATCAAAATTGATTGCCACGTGTGATCGTAGCTGGCATAAAAGAGCTGCAACCATACGAAATTGACTGGCAAGATGTGCATGTGAATGATTTCATTAAAGCTTGCACATTGAATTCTAGGAACCTAAAGGTGCATGAGAAAAGTTGAAAGCCACCATCCAAGTGTGTGAGTAAGTGTAAACTTGCGAAGTGATTTCATTAACAAGAAACACACTACATGGGAATTAAGCTAAGAAATGAACCCACCATTAGGACTCACAAAATCCCTAGGACCATGGAGATGAACCAAGAAACCCAACATTGAGAATTGAACAGCCTCAAACCACCTAATAATTGAGTGAAGAAAGGAACAATCCACAATTAGAGACGTGTCCTTAGCTGACCTAATCACTCTCATTGACACCTTAGTGGTTCAAGAGACCGCCAACATGGCAGGTGCTAGTACGAACATAGGTGACTAAGAGATTTTTCAGTCAACATACAACAACACATATCACGATACGATTGTCAAGCAAAAATAGCACACCATGGGAGATCTGCAAAGGAAATCATAGCTGATCTCAAAAAGAAGAGGAGGCTAGGAAGAGTTGCCCTGTAATGCATAGCCAACCACAACCAAAAGCAACGTGCTCAAAGGCTATGCCAAGAGATAGAGCTCAATGAGGTTCGATGAGTCCTAGCCATCACAAGGGCAGAAGAAAAGTGGGAGAAAATGCTGATAGTAGGGAGAGAGAATTAGAAGCTAATATTACATTGACTGAGCTTCTCACACAAAGGGCTGTTAGAAAACACTATTGCAGAGCAAAGCGGAGCCCCCTTAGAATCCAGCTAGCAACTTCATTGCTAGCTAGATTGGGAATCATCCCAAATGCTAGAATCTAGACCAAGATACCTATAGTTTCAAAGCAACTTGAGAAGCATCACACAATCCTTATAGCTTTGAGCAAGTGTGTGAGGCAAACAACCTCATGGACCCTACTCAAGGTGCCCAAGCTTTTGGACTCTGTTGTCTTTACAAGAGGATTCCAGTGAAATAGAGCGACCCAATGAGAGAGCAATCTCCACTGTGTTTATCGATGGAATTTGAAACAAAGAACTCTATAGGGCCTTAGCTAGTAACTCGAATTTGCAAAGGGATGTGTTAGCTAGGGTCTTTGAAGAGACAATACACATGGATGACTTGTTGAGATAGAGAAGCTCAAGAGTCACATCGCAAGAGAACATCACCTCTAGAGACAACAAGAGAACCACAATCCTTAGTGATCGATCAAGCCATGGCATGCAATATAAGGAAAAAAACATCAACAAAAACCAAGAGATAGCTAACTTGAAGTTAGAGTTGGCCATGCTATGAGAGATGTTGAGAAGGCCAATGTGACCCCACATGTAGTGTGTGCACTATGGTGTGAACCATCTCCCAGTTGAATGTCCCGACCCTAAATCACTACCTTGTGTTAATTGCAATAGGTTTAGACATTATGCATTGCACTGCCAATTGCCAAGAAGGCTCCCACACCCATAGCTTTATCCTCAGTCCTACTATCCAGGGAATAGGTAGCCCAACTTTGGAAGAGAAGCTCCATTAGCTCTACCAACACGCCCAATGACTCGAAGCCAGCTGTCCCTAAGATTGATCTTAACCCCACATGAATCCCAAGGCCATCTGGACCCATAGTGACCCATCTATCGAGTGATGTGCCAATATACTTTGTAGAGGAGCCCATGGAGGATGAAGCATATGTGAATCCCTATGTCTCCTATGACGAGGAGGATAATCCTATATTGATGGACTTTAGACAAGTGCCAGTTATGGCTTTAGGCAAGGGTAGAGGTAGAGGTCTAGGAGGGGGCCCAAACCAAGAGCCACTAGCATGTTGGACTTGTGGACATCTCGGACACATTTTATCTCATTTCCCTAAAAAGGAGCAAGTGAACAAGGACAAGGCCAACTTGAGATGTCTAGAGTGTGGATTTACACATTTGTATGTTGATTGCCCTAGATGGAAACCCTCCACTAGTACGGTAATTGTGCCATCTATACCACTTGGACTTCTTCCTGTTAAAACACCTGACGATGAAGCTACACCAATCCCAATAAACATCATGATCCAAGCTCAAATGAAGCAAGCCGATATTCATTACTAGCCGCCCGTGTATTACTACACTGATAGTATCCGCCACTGCACATCACAGGTGGCGGGTGCCCATCACAGTCACTTATTCTTTATTCTTTTAGTGATAGTTTGAATAAAGGAAGGCCCGGCCATAGATTGTGGTTATTGGAGTTCCCACTTTGAGTTTCACTCCACTCTTGCTCTTGCTTTCCATCCACCATAGCTCTCATCGCCAAGCTTCTTCCTCCTGGGTTCTACTTCCATTTCAATTGGTATTATAGCAAAGGCACTGGAGCTTGCCCAGCATTCTCCTCAAATTGGATTTGAAGAGCTTCAACCCGAGCATCAATGGCAACCATGGCACCTTCATTTGTAGGTATGTTTTGATCTCCCGCCTCCTCCCCGAGCCCCCGGACCTTCATTGGCATCTTCCAGGGTTGCATCGGACCCAGGGTTGCATCAGACCTTCATTGGCATCTTCCAGGGTTGCATCGGAGCCCCCTCAACATTATCAAGTGCTCCCGAGCACTGTTGAAGAAACCCCAGCCCCCAGGAATAGCCAACCCAAAATGCGGCACATTTTTAGGGGGCTAGGCTGACGTGCTCCTAGCATTTCCCAACTCGGCTTTCCAGCAGTCTTGGAAACCTTCCTGATCATTGTTGGACTCCATGGCATTAGTGCTTGGCTCCCGGTGATCGATTCGCGTGCTTCCCCCTTCATCCCTTGCTGTATACACAATCCCAGGACTGTCAAAACAGGGCAGCACTTGACATTTACTGTTTGATGCTTCTTGGCATTGCCCATTTGATACCTATTGATGCCCGTTGGTGCCCAAATGTTATGGGATTCTATGTCTATGCTTTGGGACTGATTTGGAGCAGATTTGGGCACCATTTGAGCTTCATTGAACAATAAATATGATGTTGTAATATAGTGGACTGAAGCTCATTTACTTGGTGTATGCATTGATTCTTGGATACGGGGTATTTATTGGAGGTTTGAATGATCATACCGATGTATTTACAGATTATCAAGTGCTTCTTTTTGGTTCTGTAATGCTTTTGAGCTTAGATTAGGCTCCAACTTGGTCGTTCTTCATTGGCATTTGGCTTTAGTTGGCATGCTTTGGACCAGTCTATGCCTACTGTCACTACTTGTTGACATTTAGGCTTCTTGCATTTATGCTTTGGTCAGAGATGGATGCCACTTGGTTTGCCCATGCTTGACAGTTACTTGGAGCTTTGACTTCACATGTATTTTTGAATTCTGGACCTACTGGGCATTACATTTGGTTGTTAGTTACATGCTCTTTGAATGCTTTCAGGCTTATGCTTTACGGGTCTGAGATAGCTTGGGATTTATGCTCTGGATGTACCTTACTGGGATTTGGCATGTCTGATGCTATGTATTCGATGTATTCGAGCATTGCTTTCTCTCTTTCCATCTGACTTTACTTCCAGTGGGAGCCTCTTGCTATATTTAGATGTACACAGATTCTTATTTACACTTGAGCTTGAGCTTGTGGGATAGTTACATGCATTTGCTCTCTTGAGAGCTTTATGTCTACAGTTAGTCTGTAGTGGGCCGATTTGATACGCCTATTGGGGCAGGCACCTATCTCTGTCACAAGTTTGTCAGTTTTGTATGCATCTTGGATGGTTATGTATTGAGCTTCTTACTCTATCAGTTGTGCTTGTGCTTGGTCTCTTCTCTTACCCCGAGACCCATGACATGCATGACTTCTAGACCTATGAGATGTCTCTTGCTTGACAGGTCATTGGTTTGACAATTCTTAGTACCTTCTTGCCCCTTGACACTCACTATTGGATGTATCTTGCTACGTGGTAGTTGCGGTGACATATGTATCAATGATTGCTTCATTTTGGGATAGTTTTACATGCTGTTGTCATTTATTATAACAAGCTGAAATCTGAAGATTTTGAGCACTTCTATGAGGGTAATGCTTACTATTTGATGTTATCTTGGTCATATTTGGTGGAAATGTGCTTCTCTTGGTGATATCCACTCTTTTAGCCAATTTTAGCAATGGTTTTAGTGCATTTTCTGCTAATTATAGCAACCTATAATTTTGCTTTTTTGCTTTGATTTGGGATAGTATGGCTGGTCATCTGAAAGACATAGCTCTCTTTAACATTGCCAAGTTGGATGGTACCAACTATGGGTATTGGAAGTCCCAAATATGGCAGGTTTTGGTGTAGAAGTTGTAGATTAAACCCTTGCATTTCAAGGGTGTTAAACCCAAGGATATGGATGACGATGTTTGGATGGAAGTTGATGAGCTATGCAAGTCTACCATTATCTTATCACTCTCAGAAGAGGTTCATCATAATGTTGTTGAATATGAAAATCAAAGTGCATGGGATTGATGGGAGAAGATTCAGGGGCTTGATGCGCACAGCAGAGTCCTCCATCACAAATATATTGGCTGAAGCAATTAATGGACCTTCGCATGAAGGAGGGGACCTCCCTATCATCTCATTTCAACTAGTTTCATGCTATCATGAAGAGTCTCTTGTCACAGGGTATTGAGTTCAAAGACAACTTGCACCTGTTATTTCTACTTGGCACCTTGCCTGAATAATGGGATGTCTTCCGTACTACCATATGCACGAACAAGCTTGATCGGCTGAAAATCAAAGATGTTGAGAGTGCTTTATTGACTGAGGAAATCAACATGAGAAATAATAATGCTTCCCGCTCTTCACATGCATTGACCATTAGAGGTGGCAGACATGGCAGGCATGATAATGATCATAAGGATAGGAACTTTGAGAAGTCCAGGTCCAAGTCATGTGGTCACAGCAAGGAAAAGACAAAAGAGAAAGTGCAGAAAAAGTCTTCTGAGCGCAGCATTGTACCTGCAAAGTTGAGTGTGAAGATAGAAGAGGTTAATGTCATGCAGGCCACTAACTCAAATGATGATTACATACTTGCAGCTTCTTCATGCGATGCCTTATAGGCTTCTGAGATACATTCTATGTATGCGTAGTGCTGGCTCTTGGATTCGGGTGCGTCATTTCATGTGACCCTGTAGAGATTGGTTTCATACCTATCATACCATGTCTGGTTCTGTGCGTCTTGGTGATGACAGGTCTCTTAACATTGTGGGCATTGGAGATGTTAGGTTGTAGATTTCTTTTGGTAGTTCTTTTGTTTTGCATGATGTATACCATGTACCCGTGTTGACTCATAGCCTTATGTTAGCTAGATAACTTGATGATGCAGGGTATTTTGTGTCTTTTCGAGACTCTGCATGGAAGATTACTCATGGCAGGCTTGTGCTTGTAAGAGGTGCCAAGTCTGGCAGCCTCTATCCCTTACTTGTATATGGAGCTACATTGGATCATGTTTTGTCTGTGGGTTCTATTCCCCATGTAACCCTTTGGCATGCTCATTTTTTGCGGCATATGTCTCTTAAAAGGAATGAAAACGGTCTGTGCTTTGCAGTATCTTCCGCCTTTTGACTCTTCACATTATGATTCTTGTGATCATTGTTTGTATGGCAAGCAGACTAGAAATATGCATAAAAAGTCTGGTAAGAAACTCATGGGTGAGAACCCTTGGCTCTTGTGCACTCAGATGTATGTAGGCCCATGCCCTGTCAGTCACTCAGTGGAGCAAAGTACTTTGTTACTTTCATAGATGATTACTCACATAAGGTCTGGGCTTATCCCATAAAGAGAAAATCCGATGTCTTAGACACATTTCAGCATTGGCTTGCATTAGCAGAGAACCTATCTGGGAAAAGACTAAAATGCCTAAGGTTAGATAATGGGGGTGAGTATGTATCACGTGCCTTTGAGAAGTTTTGTGATGAGCGGGGTATTAAGTATCAATTGACCCCCCCTTACACCCCACCCCAGAATGGTATGGCTGAACGCATGAATAGCACCATTCAGGAAAGTGTCCATAGCATGCTTAGCCAGGTTGCCTTACCGCAACACTTTTGGACTGAGCCAGTTACTACTGCAGTGCATCTCATTAACAGATCGCCTAATAGTGGCATTGACTTTTAGGTTGCAAAGGAGGTATGGGCAAGCAAGCCCCCCTCTTACGATCATTTGCATGTCTTTGGATGTGAGGCATTCTGCCATGTGCCCAAGGACAAATGCAATAAGCTGGATCCTAAAAGTATCAAATGCATTTTCATTGGCTATGGAGATGCAAGAGAGATGGGTTACCGTTTATGGGATCCACAAGTGCAGAAAGTGATCCCATCCATGATGTCATCTTTTGTGAGGAAAAAATGCATATGTAGCCTGAGAAAGTGGTTGAGGTACGCAGAGTTATCTTTCAGGAGGAGCCACCTGCTCATGTTCAACCAGCTCCACTGCCAGCTAAATAGCGTGCAACATCACCTGATGCTCATGGCTCAGATGTTAGACATGTTGATGTTAGACAAGATTTCGGTCAAGCAGTAGAGCCTGGATTGAGGCATTCGACTAGAGATTGCGCCCTCTATGGATTATGTACTGGTTACAAATGCAAGAGAGCCTCTCACTTATGATGAGGCTATGCACAGGGGTGATTGTCACTCTTGGGAGAGGGCTATCTCGTCTAAGCTTGACTCATTGCATAAGAATCAGACTTGGGATTTGGTTTCCTTGCCTCAAGGTAAGAAGCCTTTGCCATGCAAGTGGGTGTACAAGCTGAAAAGTACCCCTGGACACCCCAAGCTAGCATACAATGCTCGATTGGTTGCTAGGGGTTTTAAGCAGGAGCATGGTGTTGACTTTGATGAAGTCTTTTCTCCTGTGGTCAAGATGACCACCCTACTCTTAGTCTTGGCCTTGGTTGCACAGCTTGACCTGGACTTGTACCAGATGGATGTCAATACGGATTTTTTACATGGGACTTGCATTATGAGATTTACATGGAGCAGCCTAAAGGCTTAATAGACCCTGGCAGGGAACACCTAGTGTGCAAGCTAAAGAAGAGTCTATATGGCTTGAAGTAGGAATCTAGGGAATGGTACCATAAGTTTGATGCATTCATGCAGTCATAGGGCTACAGCCCGTAGTACTATGGATCCGTACTTGTACACGAAGAAAGCCCGTGACCATTCATTACTGATTTTGGTCCTCTATGTGGATGATATGCTTTTAGCAAGGACAGCTCATGAGGAGCTAGATGCTCTTAAGGCTCAACTCAAGAATAGCTTTGAGATGAAAGATCTGGGACAAGCCTCTCATATACTTGGTATGCGCATTATGCGCGATAGATCTCAAGGACTACTCTATCTGTCATAGAGGGAGTATGCAGACAAACGAGAGATGGCCAAGATTCCCTATGCATCAGTAGTGGGCAGTCTTATGTATGCCATGATAGCCACCCGTCCAGATATTGCTTTTGCAGTTGGGGTTGTGGCACGTTATATGGCTACACCTGGCAAGAAACATTAGGATGTCATGAAGGGTATCATGAGATACCTGAAGGGCACAGTAGATATGTGTCTTTGCTATGGCAGCCACGATATAGGAGTAGTGGGGTACACTGACCCTGATGATTATGCAGGACATGCAGATAGTAGGAAGTCCACTTCTGGCTATGTGTTCACTTATGCTGGAGGGGCTATCTCTTGGATGTCCAGGGCGCAGAAGTGTACGACTCTTTATACTACACAGGCTTCATTCACGAGGTCGTTGAGAACAAGTCTGTTGACCTTAACAAGATTCCAACTGAACAGAATCCTACAGACTTGCTCAAGAAGAGCCTCACTACTAAGCGCTTTGCCTTCCTCAGGAGATTGATGGGCATTGGATGAGATGACGTCTTTTTCCTCATCATGTTGTACATATGTACATGTTGTACTGTCTTTTCTTTTTTCTCTCTCACTGGGGTAGATTTGCCTTTAAGTGGGAGGTTGTTGGGAGTAAAGGTGCCTTTGCCTAGTAGCCCATGTGTTACTACACTGACAGTACCCGCCACTGCACACTGCAAGTGGTGGGTGCCCATCACAGTCACTTATTCTTTATTCTTTTAGTGACAGTTTGAATAAAGGAAGGCCCAGCCACACATTGTGGTTATTGGAGTTCCCACTTTGAGTTTCACTCTCACTCTTGCTCTTGCTCTCCATCCGCCATAGCTCTCATCACCAAGCTTCTTCCTCATGGGTTCTACTTCCCTTTCAATTACCTAGACCTAGCAACTCAGATGCAACATATGAGGGAAAGAAGCTCAGGGGATCCACTAGGGTTTACCGTATGATACCACGTGAGTTTAAGGTAGGGGGGTTATTTAAGGGAAGGAAGGTACATTTTATAAGGTAAGGTCCCATAAATAGGGGGTAGATCTCGGGTAGATAAGGGGTATTTTCATATATTTCTTGCACGCAGGTGACGTCTTCTTATTACTACTAGTGAATCCCCCGTGGAAAGAAGAGCCAAAGTTGGAGAAGAAAGAGGGCAGATGCCAATGGAACACTCAAAACTAATAGTGTCACCACACTAACCAAAGGCAAACAAGTTACGCATGTGGAGGCAAACACATCAACTCCCAAGATAGTGGAAAAGGAAAGTGCCAAGGTTGGAGAATATCCCAATCCAAAACACCAATTAGAAGTTGTGGACAAAGTCAAAGAGTGGGTAAAAGAAGCTCAAGCACACCTGCAATATGCGGAGCCTATCATGGAGGATGAGATTAATGAGCTCTCTAGCTTGAGTCCACCAGTCTCCCCTACGCACTTGATATTAAGAGGCATGTCAACACCCTGTGTAGTATCACACAAGCAAAATGTAGATGACATGTATAGATGAACTGCCCAATAGCATTATCAGAAAATCATTGAATTAGAGGAAAAGGAAAAGGTGGAAAATTTGCTCACAACATTGATAACAACTCTTGTAACCTTGCCAACCATTAGGAGAATTGCTTAGGAAAAAACCCATACTATGGCAAGTGTTGAAGTAGTGGGTAGAAAGACCCGATGGACATGGAGTGAATGACTTGATGGACCATGATGTAGAGATGCATATACCAAGATTAACCAACATAAGCCCATTATCCAAATCTCTACAAGTGAATGCCTTTTGGGAAGGTATGGAAATGCACAGTCTTACGTGTTGTTACATTAGGTGATGCCACATAGAAAGGAATTGTGGACACAAGAGCATGAGTTAGTGTGCTTAGCCATGCAATTCTACAAGCCTAGGGAAACCCACCAATGGAAACTTCATGATTTAATGTTACACTAGCGAATGGAATGAAAGTCATAGACCATTTGGAGGGCTAAAAGATTGGCCTCTAAAGATAGCATGAATCCAATTCTCGGTTAACTTCATATTCATGTGAAGGGAATGGACTATGATATTTTGTTAGGTAGGCTATGGATGAGAAATGCTCGAGTGATAGAGGATTGGGGTAATGGCTTGATATTCTTGGGTAACAGAATAGAAGCTATTCGAGTAGAGATGGACACTTGGAAAACCTCACCAATTGACCTTGATGCTATCTCTGCAATACTAAAGGGTGACTCACAAGGAAAGCATGAACATGGAACCTTAACTAAGTATATTCCTTGCCCTAAGGATAAGCATGATTGGATGCATGTATTGGCAACCATCAAGTTGCCATTCTTAGATGATGAGGATGACTATAGGCAAGTTGTAGAAGTAGCAAGTAAACCCAACAAAGTCACAGCTTTCGAGTTGCCCAAGAATGATACTACATCATCAATACCACTCTATGTGTGATGGCCAAGAGTTCCATTAGCTAGTCAATGCCCATCACCTTCCATATACCAACTAATAAACTTGAACTCCATAGAATTCTTGAGTACTTGACAAGAGAGCTAGCTGATCATACAACTACAAACTTTAAACCTCTTAAGGATCTCATAGAGAATTCGGTGTGGCAATGGACTAAGGTGCATGACCTAAATCTGTCATACAATTAGGTCCTCGTTGCGGATGAGAAAAGTCCTATGAACGAGAGCCATGGGAACAATGAATAGTCTAAGTATGAGGATTTGGATGATGAGTATAAAGAGTGTCATTCCAATGGTGAGAAAATTGCGAAAGAAGTGGAGACCATAGACTATGACACCACATATGGATGAGTGATTGAGCACATAACAGTGGACTCTAAAACCTAAGTGGGCATTGCTTTTAGGATGGATAGAGCATTCATCAAGGTGAATTGTGATTGTACCAGTTAGAGCACATGGATGTAGTGGAGTATGAGTAAGCTAGATTAGTTTAATCAGGTGCCACACCACTACTTAGAGTGGAACTAGTTGTCTTGGAAGCTATAATCATCACGCAAAACTCCTTCCAGTGAATCCTATGAGTTTAACTCTAAGTCACAAGTTGGCTTTGAGAGTAATCTAGAAATCCCACGACCACCTAAGACCAAATGCACCGAAGGGGACCTCCCGGTCCATCTAAGGTGCAAGAGGCTTAAGGAAGAGAGAAGGAAAGAGTCCAAGTTCTTAGAAGCTAAACGATAAAAGAAACCCCATGACTTATCCAAATGCTTCACTAAGTATAAGAAAAGAAACCACATAAAGGTGTTGGTAGGTTCCAAATGAGTAGGATAGGTTAGTGAACCCATTGAAGGACCCGCTAAAGGTTTGGAGGTCAACATGGAAAGGGAAGGGGACAAGCCTCGACCTATGTACATAGCCGACACCTTAACTAAGAAAGAGGAGGCCAATCTCATTAATCTCTTACGAGAGTATGTATATGTATTTGCTTGGTCCTTAAAAGAGCTGAAAGGAATCGATCTAAGAATTGTGATTCACAACATTCCTATGACCCCCAATGCAACACCAATCAAACAAAGACCATTGCAATGAATCCAAAGCATGCTCATGCTATGAAGGAGAAAATAAACAGTCTATTGAATTCCAGATTCATTTATGAGGGTATCACCCATAGTAATTGTCTTGAAGAATAATGGGAAGATTTGATTGTGCGTGAATTACAAAAAGGTCAATGCAGCGACAAAGAGAGACAATAATCCATTACCATACACTAAGCACATGCTTGAGAGAGTGGCAAAGAAGGAAGCCTACATTTTCCAAGATGGCTTCTCTGGCTATAACCAAGTGCAAGTGCAGCTAGATGACATGCATAAAATGGCAATCCCAATAGAATGGGGTGTATTTACCTGCATAGTCATGCCTACTACCTTTCAACATCTTATGTGTGTTATTTTCAAGGACATGCTCAAAAAGTAACTAGAAGTATTTGTTGATGATCTATGTATTCTTTCTAGTTTGGGAGGAGCACCTAGACAATCTCTACATAGTCTTTGAACAGTGTAGACAATATAGTCTCTCACTGAACCCTTGGAAATTCCCATTTTGGGTAAAGCATGGATATATCCTATGACATGTGGTCTTAAAAAATGGCAATGCTACCGAATTTTCCAAAGTTAGAGTGATTGTTGATTTACCACCACACCAAACCAACTACAAAGGGGTTCAGTGTGTCCTTGACCACGTAGGGTACTATCGACGATTTGTGTTGAATTATGTAATCATTGTGCGACCACTTTACAAGTTGTTAATTGTATTAGAGTGGACTCAGGATTGCCAACTCACTTACGAAGAATTGAAAAAGGCTCTGATGAGTGCACCTATTCTGCGAGCCCTAGATTGGTCCATTACCTTCCATGTGCATATTGATGCATCAAAGTTCGTCATGGGAGCAATTTTGTGCCAACCTGGAGAGCATAACTTGGATCACCTAGTGAGTTTTACAAGTAGACAACTCACTAACACAAAAATGTACTCCAAAATAGAGAGGGAAGGGCTAGCTATGGTATTTGTGGTTAAGAAATTTCAACATTACTTTCTAGCTACACGATTTACTTTCTTTGTTGATCATTCATTCAGCATTGCTTTATCTCGTGAAGAAACCCTGCACAACAAGATACATTGTTGAACGGTTACTTCTCTATTAGAATTTTATTTCTGTGTGTAGTGGTAGTACGCAAGGCCAAACAACATTACATATGGCAGACCATATGTCTCGCATAACTACAAGAGAAGTAACTAGGCAAGGCATTATAGATGACTTACACAATGGCATTTGTTTAGAATGTCTAGCAAAAGAGATTTGTTTAGAGTAGACCTTACACCTTATTGGACAAAAAACATAATCCACATCCTAGAACATGGATTCCTTAAATGTCCAATTGAGAAGGCTGGGCTAAAATGTCTCATTCTAAACTTATAGAAGCTCATGGAAATTTTGTTGGAGAACGCTTCAATGGAAGCACTACAACACGTAAGGTGCTCCAGTCTCAATTATGATGTCCTACACTATTTCGTGTTGCAACTAAGTTTTTGAAGCACTATGATGAGTGTCAACAAACTAAAGTTCCACTTCATAATAATAAGATGGAGTTGACCCCAGTGATATCATGCCAACCATTTGAAAAATGGGGGGTTGATTTCGTTGGTCCAATTAACCCTATAACACAATACTCACGAGAGTGAGGTATATAATTGTAGCCACTAACTATCTCACCAAGTGGTTTGAAGCTCTAGCAACTCAAAAAAATAACCTAGGACTACTTTCAAATTTATTTGGAAACAAGTGATCTCACGGTTCAAATGTCCCATAAAATTATTCAATGATCAAGGCATACACTTCATCAATGAAGTGATTGCCCAATTGTTTCTGTCAAAAATCCTCACCATATTATCCTCAAGCCAATGGTCAAGCTAAAGCCACAAATAAAATTCTAATGACTCTCCTAAAAACCAAGGTACTCTTTGCCTCCCATAGTGACTAGGATAATAAGCCAATGGTAGCATTATGGGCTTATAGGAAAACCTACACAACGAACATAGGACAAACACCATTCAAGCTGACCTATGGAACTTAAGCAAACCTTATCAGTAGAGTTCTTTGTTCCAAGCTTGAGAATAGCATTCCAAGAGAGATGGCATGGACAAATCACCTAGTAGAACTAGAATGCCTATCTAAAACTTGACTCATTGCAATCCATGCCCTAATCTATGTGAGAAGGCATGATGCAAGAGTTGGTTTGACCAGCATGTCAAAAAACACAACTTTGAATAAGGAGACTTAGTACTGTTGTACTCTATAAAGGGTCACAAACAAAAGATGAAGTTCAGGGGGTTGGGATGTTGAGATGAAAAGCTCAACACTGTGGACATCGATGATGGACCGCCTAGCTAGATGGGTTCACAAGACTATACTTAGCACATTGGTGATCATTATGATACTCACATGGCCACTAACTTATCACTTATTATATTTAGTTTGTTACACCTACCTACAACTAGCAAACATATAGCATCAATCGATTAGTGTAGTATGTTATGCATTGTTTGACTTAATAGGCCATTTTTTTTAATGTTGTATCTTATCTATACTTTGTGTACATTGTATAGTGTGTGGAAAAAGAAGAAGAAGAAATCAGCAAGAAAACCTTTTGGCCTCCATCTCTCTTCTTGTGATCTTGAGTGAGCTTCCTCTTGTGTATACAGTGTGTGTTTGGCACAACAACTCAAGAAAGTCCGCCCACTAATGTCAAACTCGTCCTCTTAGGGGGGGGGGGGGGGATGGGGCGGGTAGTCCTATCCACTACTAGGGAAGTGCAAAGTAATGGTTTCTATTGAGAGATTGAGAGCCTCTTGATCATCTTTTATATACTACCTTAACAAAAAAGTTGTTGGAAAGGAATCACTTTTGGGTCGCGCTTTCAAGAAACGGACTCACTACAACATTGAGTATGATTCTCAGTGCATCCACCTTGCCAAAGCCCATAGTATCATCAGTAGTTAAACCTAGTGTCAACCCTAATGAGGAACTAGTGAACCCACATAGACATCCATTGTGAAATACTCACAACACTTAAAATCCCCAACGAAAGCTGCAACCCCAACAACCAAGTGGGTCATAGGCTGCCAAGGCACATCCACAAGATCTCATAGCTCTCATGTCCCATGCACTAGACCTAAAAGCAAAAGCTTGTGTTACATGAATAAGCAAAGGACCAAACCACAATGGGTGCCAAAAGCCCTATTATGCACCCAAGGTTTATATGACGGTAACACCCTAGTGTGGTTGCCTAAATCCACAAATGGCACACCTACCCATCTAATGCAACCTCCCAACCAACATACACGTACCCATCAGTTCAGTAGGAGGTAACAACTAGAGTGAGCAAAAATATGCTCAATATATGAGCACTCAATGGGTCTATCTCCCAAAATTCAAACCCACTACCGATAGGCCTTGCCCTAATACCTCAATGTACCACCCACTACACAAATAGAGAACCACATGTCCCCCCTGAACCACAAGCTTAATCATAGGTGACAAATAACAAACACTCCAATGACCAGCTCATAACGGAGGTAACCATAGCTATGTAGTCTAGTTGAAACCCTAACCACCCATCAATGCCAAGCCATTCTCGAAACCAACATCCGATATAGACATGAACATGGGAGATAACTTAGTGACCTATATCAGATGATCAAACTCAACTTTCACACTATGTGCTAGAAGCTATGAACGCTTGTACTAAGGTATGCTTGGTGAACAAATAGCAAATGATGTATACTCTTTGCCTTACTCTTGGGAAATATTTTAATTCATATTCATAAAAACTCCCTCCATTGCACAAGAGTTGATTACCACTCAAATTTCTCAAGAAAAAACCTTAAACCAATGGTTAATCACCTCCTTCAAGAAAAGTAGAGTTCCAATGTCGAGAGATCAACTTGATGGTTTGAACAAGCTAGCTGAATCTAAATCCAATTTCCTATAGAATTGATACGCTCTCCACATCTAATGGGAACAAGAGGGTTGTCAAATCATGGCCAATGCAAAGAAAAGATGCACCATCAAGACTTCTGAATATGGCCCCAACTTTGTTTAGACTATTGGCCATGACACAAAACAAACCATCAAAAGACAATTTCATATTGAATCCATACCTAGATAGGATCCTAACAAAAGAACTTCACATTGCTAGCAAAATGAACTCAAGTGATCTCTTGACCGATGTTTTGACCTATATCACACATGTGGGCATTCAGCCATAAGACATGGACCACCATGTATAATCCAAACTTCTATGATTGACTCTTGAAACACTAGAGCACACCAAGAGCATATCAAACGCCCTTACCCTCCATTCTCCAATCCCATGAAGGATTACTGCCATTCCAAGTGGGGAGGAAGTAAGGTGAAAGGTGAATATGAATTGAAATATGATTGAACTCCAAAGAGAATGATGAACTAAATTTTCATTTAGTGAAAATTTTGTCATGAATTCTTGTAGGGAATGTATGGATCAATTCATATGAAAACATTTCATTCCATGTCTTATACATTTCACTATTTGATAATGTTTCCTTTTAACCACTTCACTTTTTAATCAAAAAATTTCCTTCAAAGGGAACTCATTGTGAGATGTTGTGTTATGATAGGAATCCAAATGGCAATGCTCTTATTTATGGAGGAAGAATTGAAAAAATATCACTTAGCCACGGAGTTGCAGGTTTTCAACCAGCTACAATACCAAAGCATATACAACCTAGAAGAACTTGTGGCAACTAAGGACGTGGCCAAGAAAATTGTCAAGCAATGCAATCTAGCCAAGTACCTCAAGAAGGTTGGCCAACAAATAGATCACCACAAGTGCATAGAGTTTCTCAAAACCTTTGATACCAAGAAAAATAGTGGTATAGTGACGATCAAACAAGGGGATGTAACCAGGAGGGTGGAAGTTGTGCTTAGCCCAGATTTGGTTGAGAAATCTCTAGGGTTAGTGGAAAAGCTAGAAAAGAGGCCAAAGAGAGATGTGTATGACATGCTAGGGATGATAAGCAACAAGTTTACATGAATGATGGAATCAACCTAGCAAACATCCCTGAGCCCACTCTCAAATTGCAAACTAAGATGGTGCATGCTCTCTTTTTTTCAAGTGTCAGATGTACGATGCATCCATGAATAGAATAGGTGTACCACTCCTCATCAAGAGCATTGCATCCAAGGCACTAGACAGCAGAGTAAATATGAACTCCTATGTTCAAATGACAATCTAGGCACATTAGCTAAGGTACTGGCATTAGCTTTAAGAGCCACTATGACGAATAATCCCCAACAGTGGCAAAGTCTAAGTCAATATGGAAAATACCTGCATTCAAGGCATCAAACGTAGGTTTCAGAGAAGTGCTAACAACCCTAATCAAAGAGGCCATGAGAGAGATGGACAGAGAAGAGGAAGGGGAGGAAACACTAGAACAATCACCTCTACATAGGAAACCTTGGGAAAGAAGAAGCTAATAGAGTTCAACAGCAGCAGTAATGAGCACGGGGAGTAGTGCTTGGCACCATCCAGCTAAGGGAAGAGGTGAAGAATTGCGTCTTTCCATCAAGAAGACCAAAACCAGCAATGAAGAAAGTAGAGACCTGCAAAGGGCTGAAGAAGAGTCAAGGAAACTTGAAGAGGAATGCAAAAGAGACAAGAGGAGAAGGAAGAAAGGTTAAGATGAGAGGAGGAGGAGTAGGTAGCCATTGCAAAACATCAGTAGAAAAAACTTCTCGGTCCTCCCAAGAATTAGCCATGATGAGTTCGTCGACACATGAAGATGTATCTAGCACAAGTGTTGATGTTGCAAAGGAGGCTGAATAGAGACCAATGGTAGAAGGTAAGGAAAAGACCCCCATACATGCAATACCATCATTCATGGCAAGCAGAACCACCCCAACATAAGGAGCCACAGAAGTAGTGGTCAATGAAAGTAACATGATGGCATGGGTGCAATACCTACTGAGCAAATTGCATGAGCTGGCACCAACAGCATCAGAAGGGGCCCCAATGGTAAGAGCCAAGAGACTAACAACAATCGATACAAAATCTTGCCAAGGTCCTAAGGTGACATGCCTTGAGGTATTAACCACTTCAGTACCATCGATAGTGCACAACAACACAGAAGAGTATGATGAGCTAGTGAAAGATCTCCAAAGCCAATGTGAGAGAATGAATTAGGAGAGAAAAGTTGTGCTTGTCAAGCTGGAAGCAGAAAAGGATGCTTTTGCAATGTTTCGACTAGAAAAAACATGGAAAATGACGATATACACTAGGAAAGTGATGGTACTAAAAGAGGCCTTGAAGGCAAGATAGAGTGAAGAGAATCTGCAGGACATGTACGAGGAAGAAAGGGAAAGTTGCATGGTTGTAGAGCAACTATGTGCCTTAAACTCCCAAAAAAACAAATGTCTTGAGTTAGAAAACAAGAAGTTGAAGCGGGAAAGGGATGAGTTGAGACAAGAATTGCATGCCACAAAGACGCAAAAATATGAAGAGTCCATCATAAAGATGGTGGAGCTACATAACCAACTCTAGGTAGCACTCCATGAGCATGGCATCCTAAAGGAGCAGGTGGAATGCCAAGAAAATCTGGCATGTCTTTTTCATTGAGCATGGCACGAGATACCTCTCCAATATGCCTGTTTTTCCTTTCTACAACTCCATTTTGGTGTGGGGTATGACTGCATGAATATTGCTGCTTTATGCCATGCTCCTACAGGAACCTTGCAAACTCATTTGAGAGGTACTCTCCCCCTCCATCTGACCTTAGGCATTTTATTTGCAGGCCTGTTTCTTTTTCAACCATAGCTTTAAGAGTTTTGAAATGCCCAAAAACTTCACTTTTCTTTTTCATAAAATACACCCAAACTTTTCTGCTATAGTCATCAATAAAACTGACAAAATAATGACAGCCTCCAAGAGATGCAGCTTTAGTAGTCCACACATCAGAGTGGATTAATTCCAATGGCTTCTTACTCTCTTGAACATGTCTAGGAAATGGTTTCCTTGCCTGTTTTCCAAACTGACAGGCTTCACATACCTTATGCATTTCTGCAACCTTGAATTTAGGCAAACCTTCAACAATATTTTGGGCCTGCATTGATTTAAGTCGCTGTACATTAACATGACCAATGCGTTTATGCCACATATCAATATCTGCAACTACACCGGTCCCATGTGCAAACATTGCTGCACTCAATTCAGACATGTCTGCATCCAATGTAAACATTCTGCCCTTCTTCTTTCCTTTTGCTATCAAGCGACCTTTATTTTTCATATCCTCAATAAAGCATCCATGAGGATTAAATCTGACCTGCAAGCCCTGCTCAACCATTTGACCAACCGAAACTAGATTCTTGGTGATATTCGGAACATGAAATACATCGGACAGGTATTTCTTTTTCCCATCCTGCATAGACAAAGGAATTTTTCCAATCTACACAATAGGATGTGCAATATCATCACCAGTCTCCACAAATCCTGGTTTTTCCATTTTTCTTACATCCTCCATCCATTCTGCATGACTTGTCATGTGGTTTGATGCACCTGAGTCAACATACCATACATCATTGCTTTCTTCTGCACTTGTCACAGAATTGTTCATGTGCTGCACCATAAACAAGTGCTCATTTCTGTCATCACCCTGTCTACTAGAAGATGCATAATTCCCTTATTGCAGTTTTCCATTCATGATGTCATTCTGCTTTTTATAGCAGTCTTTAGCCATATGACCCATTCTACCACAGTAGTAGCATTCAACATTACTGTTTGCATTTTGGCCTCTTTGCCATCCACCACGACCTCTTTGGCTCCCCCTGCCTCTAGAGTTACCACGTCCTCCTCCATAGGACTGGTTTTCTTGAGTTTGCTGCATATTCTAATTTCTACCACGGCCTCCAAATCGGCCTCCTCTACCTCTGCCTCTACCTCTTCCAGCATTTGAGTAGAAGACAGCTTCTTTTGAAGTTCCTCCTGAAGAAGATGCACCACCATTTCTTTGCTCCTCAGAAATTAGAAGAGCTATCAGCTCCTCAAAATCAGGAAATCTTTCACGAACTGAAATGGATGTCCGAAACTATGCATAATCCTTTCCTAGACCATTCAAGGTCACAGAAACTAAATCATCATCTTCCACTGGCGACCCGATGGAAGCAAGTGCATCTGCAATCTTCTTCACCTTCATGTGGTAGTCATTGATGCTCATATTTTCTCTTTGCACATTATGTAACTCTTGCTTGAGCTGCATTTTCCTGGCTTGCGTATTTGTGCTATACATTTTTGACAAAGTATCCCATGCCTCCTTTGGCGTACTTGCATCCTGAATATGCACAATCATAGAGTCTGAAATGCTGATAGACAGCCAGTACATAACTTTCCTGGCTCTCTCATGCCATGCTTTAAATGCCTGCATTTGCTGTTGATTGGGAACATTAGGAAGAACTGGTTCTTCTTCATTTCCTGCAACAAATTCCCAATATCCTTTTCCCATAAGGAAATTCGTCATTCTAAACTTCCATGCTTGGAAGTTGTTCTTGTCAAGCTTTTCAATGACAATCTGTGAAAGAGAATCAGACGCCATTACAGAACACTGCAAAAAATTATGTCACTGCAAAAAACACAGCTTCACCCTCACAAGGGCAAATTTGCAAAACTGGCGAAAGTGGTATTTGACCACACAGTCACTTCCTAGTGACGATTTTGCATAAACAGAAACCAAGGATAATTCTGTAACTCCCAATGTCTCTGCAAATAAGCATACAATGCAATTTCTGTGGTAACTTTTCACCGACCTGTAGAACAGTGGTCGCACAGCATAAAACTGGGCCTTTTCCTGAGTGCGTGCAGAAAATTTCCGCCTCCAAAACAAGCCCCGAAATGGCCTCAAATCAAAAAAACAAGGTCGCCTAGGGCTAAAGCCCTATCCCGCAGCATATACTGCCCTCTTGCTTCACCGTGAAGGGCGTCTCAACCTGAGACAATGCACTCTTGCAATTTCCGGCTGTGCTACCTGCAGAGATCTGCTCCCAAAACAGAAAATGAAAGCAACACTGCTCCTCTTACCAGAACACCGCGAGCTTGGCTTGCTTTCTTGAGCTCCTTACCACGAACAAGGCTCCGATACCATGTCAAGATTGTGGGAAAGAAGGAAGGAGTCTCACTTGAAGCTTTCTTGCTTGCACAATGGGGGAATACACACAAGGGTGGAGGCTGAAAACAGTTTTCCTCTTCTTAGTTGTGTAAGCCAAAAGAACTCTAGTACAAAGAAATAGAAGAACCCTATATGTGGGTCTCAAACCAGACTCAACTAACTAAGGTGGCATACTAACTGAGCCACGAACTAGAGTAGATAAGGATAGCTATCATGTAGCTATTATTCATGGGCGGTGTACCAACCGCGTCTGCAACTGACAAGTCGGTGACATAAATACACAACGGTCACCCTGGCGTATCACGAGTGGAGCTCGATATCTCAACAGAACTGGGTCCTCATGTGTGGGACAACACCTTGAGCTTGCATGTGGTTCCAACCCATCTCCTAGTTCCACCACCACTTGCACAACACTACACGATAAGGTAGACACTCCCTCTAGGAATTGCATAGATTTTTTCTTACAGGTACATTCTATAGTTGTCCACCTAGCCAACAACTCTAGAGACGCTCTTTGATCAGTCAACATATCTTCAACACCAACAATATCCAATCGCATGTCACAAGCTTATCCTACATGACCAATTTTCCAAAAGCCCCAAGTACCATTTCACAAACCAACCTCAACATCTCCAATCTATACCATCTAGTGCCATGGGGCTGGCACTTAGCTAGGAGGGGGTAATGTTAGCCCTCAGAACTACACAAGATGCAAGTGGAATGACACAAGGAGCAAAGAAGACGCATAAGAAGACAACTTGATGGAAAAAAAAAAACCAAGAAGCATCGAAAAAAAAAATCAAGAACAGGGTGTAGAAGAGATCAATCGCATTTTAGTCCTTGTAAAAGAGTGCCAATAGGCTCCCTCCTGTGCAACTTGTAAATGAAAAGGTGCATGTAAAGGAGCCACTCAGAATGGGATAAAATAGGAAAAGAGTGGAAAAGAGGACCAAGACCAGACAACATATCATGGAAATGGGTTGGGTGCCCAAGGGGGGAAGGACATGTATAAAAGCCAAAAAAGTGAATGGATAAGCTCATTCTTGATGTGTGTGCAAACTAGCTCTCTTTTTGTTCTTGCTTTTGCTTCCTTCTTGTGCATGAGAGAGGGAGAGTGTGAGTGTGTAAGAGTGAGGGACTGTGGAGAAGCTCTTTTTTTCCTCTTTTCTTCTTCTACTTCTTCTCTTCTCTTTTCTCGTGTGCATGGTTATGGAGGTTGGAGCTTGGAGCATGGAGATGGAGCTTGCTTGAGGTAGTGCCTTGAATCATGGAGCCATTGAATGATTCAAGGAAGATGACCACAACGATCGAGTTCAATGATAAGCTCACTACATCATTGTGTGAGAGGTAGTGATTGCCACTCACGTGAAATGTTTGACTTAATAAGCGGTCCATAGGGTCTCGACGGTTTTTGCTAGTGATAGCGATGACATGAAATAAATGTTTGATAGTTTTCATGTAGTACATAATGAATCTATGGACTATTCTTCTTGTAGTAACATTGAAGTCAACTCATTAAACATGAAGGCATCAAGGCTTGCCTTCATCATGAATTGAAGTTGAAAACCAAAGCCTTATTGAGATATTGGTAAGGCATTCAAAACATCGGCAACTTAGGATACATATAATTGTATTTTATCAACTATAATAAGTTTCTCTTGAGATCCTTGAATTTTGTAAGAAATGCATTCATAGGGTCACCCTCATTCTTATGTGCAAAATTCAACTATGTATGCAAGTAGGCAATGCATGCCTCATTATGCATCGACTGAGCCAAAGAAGTGAATCTCACTCTTGCTTGGTAGTTTATATTGCAATTATAAGATATGATTGCTATTTTGATAAATAAAACCACTAAAGATTAGGTTAAGCATCCTTGAGATCCCATCTAGATTGTTGTTTAGTAGGAATGACATCAAGCACATTAGTGCTAGGACCCATCTCATTCTCCATTAAGCCTTCAAAAGCTATAGTTTTTTGTAAGAGATTCAAGCCTCTTCTCAATGCTTGCAACAACATTCCACAACCCTTTACCACATCATACAGGACTAAATTGGATATTTGGTCCCATCAAGCTTTTTTCATTAAGTGGTAGTAGACTCTTGAATACATAATTGCTTCTAGAAGTTTTGATCTAAAATGCACCAATGAATTGCTTGTAACAACTACAAAGTATCCTCAATACATAAAAGTAGTATACATGCTTCCAACATTGGAATAATTATGTATACTATTCGACCTAATTTTCAAAAGATAAGAAGTATAGATACTAGAAAATACTATATTGAGAGCAATAAAAGTGAATTTGTTGAAGCTAGAAATAGCATTTTGTATAGGAATAAGTGATTACACGGTACAAAATGGTCTAAAATACAAAAAAATTATTCATTGCATGGATTGGCAAAAATATGCAAAAACTGTCCGTATCCTTGAGAAGTCCTTTTGAAATCATGTTGCGATTCGATAGCTTTTGAAATAGTCCTTGAGAAGTCGTTTTAAAATGATGTCTCAATTTGATGACTTTTACACTTGTGCAAGAGTGGCTTGCAAAGGTGGGTGGAAGGGAGGATATACTGCCAATTATTGTTGGAAATAATGGTAAGAGGACAAAGCAAGAATACAAGAATGTATGGAGGAGTAAATGAAAGAGCAAGAGGAAGCTCACAACTCTACTATTCAAAATCACAAAAAAGTAGAAGACACAAATGATAAGAATGCACTCCTAGAATGAAATAATATAGGTGTTTACAAAAAAGAATCTTAAAAAATGGAAAAAGTTGGGTGGTTCTAAGTGAGTCTTACACATCACTATCATGATGTATCATATATTGTAGCCATAGTCAGTAAGTAGTACAACTAGAATAGAACTAGTTTCATAGTATGGGAAAATAAGAATCAAAATATGTTAATCCTCAAACAATATATCAAAGCATGTACCCCTATAGCAAGTCTTCAAGAAGCTTTTCCTTACCATACAAGTCATTATGGATGCTAGATCATGTGTGCTGAATGTGAGAATTGAGCATGTTTTTTTTGCCAACCCATACTTGGTTTGAGCACTACTTACATATAGTTGTAATTGAAGTTATGACCGTTTCTAAATTTTGTTTGAAACTTAAAAATTAATACTATAAGTATTGTAAACTTTGTTTGAGTGTTTGTCTTTAATTCAAGCTTATAATACATGTACGTTCATGTCTCACTCTTCAAAATAAGAATGTATCATTCTTTTTAAAGATCTGTGTGAAGACACTCCTCATAGGAGCAAAGAACTTAAAGAGTAATACACATGTGCATCTAGCAAGGAAGGAGATAGAGTTATTCGGAGGATAAATTATCATAAAAATTACTCTATATGTGTAAAAAAGACTGTCATAATGGTTTTTCTATTACAAAACATGGTTGAGCAAGAAGAGAGTAGTGAGCTATGGGAAAAAGAAGAAGAATGAGAATGAGACCAAGAGAGCATGAAGTAGACTTGATTGATGTGAATGTTACAAGTATATTGTTTTATAGTTTTTTAGCTAGAACACACTCTTCCCTCTTTGCTTATGGGATACGATGCCTTATATGTGTTTGTAGCACAACCTCTAGAACCATACATTTTAACACCCCCCCCCCCCCCCCCTTGGTGCTAGCTTACCCTCTAGATAACTGCACATAAGGATGTAGGTTCCCCCTCCTGAATGCATGCAAGGCCTCTAGCTCATTCAATGTCAAATAGTGTAGGAAAATTTTACAAAGTACCTTTAAAACATTCTTCATAGTTTGGTTCTTTTACATAGTTTTCTTTATGGCTCCAACATTATTTCTCAGTGTATTTAAAATTATTGTAGTTCTTGCACTTTGACTTTCCTTTGTTCAAGAATTCTTCTTGCTTATGTCCATTTTTCTTGCAGTTTTTGCAACTAATTCTAAAAGAACCTTTGTTGTAAAGTGTGGTTGCTATGGGGCTCAATGTAGACACTTGGGCATTCTCTTTAATTTTGCTCTCTTGCTTGTACAAAGGAACTTCCACTAAGTTGAGTTGTCTATCTCACACATTTCTCAAGGTTGCTACCACTTGCTCATTACCTTTGTTAAGCTTATCCACACTATTGAGTAGCACGGCAATGTCTTCATTTTCAATATCTTTGCCAATGGAAGAGAGTTGCACCTTTAAACTTTTGAATTTATTGATGGGTGATGTTAGAGAGTCAAAGCTATTTAGGTCTAATCTAAAAAAGCTATGGGGGAAAGAAAAAGAACAAGAATGAGACCATGATAGCATATTAGTAAAAGGAGACTTGATTGATTTGAAGGTTGCAAGTACATTGTTTTATAGCTTTCTAGCTTGAATACACTCTTCCCTCTTTACTTATGGGATACAATTTGTTACATGTGCTTGTAGCACAACCTTTAGCACCATAGATTTTAACCTTTCTTATTTCATTTAATAGAACAACTTCTATTCTTGACAAGCACAGAAATGATGATAGATCTGAAAAAGTAGATCGCCACTAATTTCGGTGGTGCTATTATTATGAAAAGGGCAACAAAAGTGCTTGAGAACATTGTTGCATAGTAGGTTAGGAAGGAGTTCAAGGTATCACCATGCATGCTTAAAGAAAAAAGGAGATATGAAATTTTGAGTTTCAATTGGGAATATTTATAGTAAGCTAGCAAACACATATGCACGTGATACTAAAGGCTATTCAATCCATTACTTGGTTGTTAGTCTAGCTATGCTAGTTCTATATTTGGGTAGTTGCAATAGTAAAGTGGACCATCACTGACATTAGTAATGCTATTAAGAAGAAGGTGTGCAAGTGCTTTCCGAGAATGCAACTCAATATATTCTCCATAAGTGTAAAGAGTAAGGTGAAACAAAAGGTTTTGGGTTTTAATTGAGAATCTTCATACTACAATAGCAAACACATGTGCACATAATATTAAAGTTCTCCAATTCATTCATTATTGCTTTAGCTCCGCTAGTTTTATATCTATCATTTCGTATTTTTTACCTACAACAACAAAGTATAGTGCTACTAATATTGGTGATATTGCATATAAAGATATGCAAGATCTCATACATAACCTTTTTTTAGCAACTAAGTTAATGTAGCCCAACTCTTAGACATTCTTTGTGAGTGCTCCAAGCGTAAATGGAAAGCACAAACTTCCATGTTTCAAAATTGGGAATTTCAATGTTGTGCTTGCAAATTTATATGCACATTTAATACATTGGTTGTTGATTTAGCTTTTTTTAAAGAATGCACGATTGCATTTCATTTCATCAAAAATTAATAGTTACAGCATCATCTAGATGTGACATGCCTCAAGGCCAAGTACTTAGCTTTTTACAAAATAGCCTGAAAATCCAATGTTTCTTTCTTAACCCCCAAGCATTGCAAACATCTCCTATTTTAGTTGAGAACTACAATCATAGGGTTTTCTTCATTTGGGATGATTCATGAAAGCCAAACCATTTCTTTTATGCTAGATAAACAACAATACAATTCTTGTAATGAGACTAACCAATTTCCACATGTTCTCATTCATGTTGGCCTGATTAGCAAAGAAGGTTGTGGAGTCCAAAAGACTCCTTTGGATTAGCCTCCTTTAAACGTCTTCTTAGAGTTAGGGCAGTCTGACATGTATGCATTCCCAAAAAACATGCTTTTCAATCTCATCAACCCACACGCAAAAAGGACAAAGGGGGGAGACTCAAAACCTCGTGGCAAGCTTGTATCTTAGCAGCAACTTCTTCAACGTGCTAACCTCCATCAAAGTACATTGACCCTATAAGAGGAGGAAGCACTCCACATCCTACTCACTCTTCTTTTACATGTGTTGACTTCTACCACCATGCATTCCCCTCTCCATTTACTTTGGGTATTCATTATTAAGATAGCTAGCCCGAAAGAGACTCGAAAATCTCAAGAATGTTGATACACAAATTAAGCTACTTGCCAGATGGACTTGCAAGGCCCATCAGAATTGAATCATCCTTTTTAATTGCCAAGGTAGGCTAGTCATCCTTATGGGCATTGACAGCCTCATTGAATCATCTAATTTTCCTATCACATAGGCACTCTACCACCTCTTGAAGAGGTTGGCAATCACTATTTCCTGAATCCCATAAAGTTTTCCATTTGTCCACTCCCTTGTTGTGTAAGCTTCTAACCATCCTAGGATTTCTATGAATAGGAGCAAAGGTAGGATCATAAGTGAAGGAAGAAAACTAGATGCTTCTACTAAGGGAAGAGTCTCCTTTTCTGGAGTGATGTCAAGGGCTCTAACTACCCTCAATGAGCATTTTTTGCCACCTCTAATTGAGGGATTTTAATATTCAAGTGACAACAAGAAATTACATCCTACCAATTGATGTTATTACATGAGACCTTTCAACTTAGCTATTTTAATCCATTCTATGATAATCACCATCCAAGGTTGAGATCCATCAATCCTTCTCAAGCGAGCCATACTCAAGCCTTTAGCCTTGTGTGTTCATTTTAATCCATTCTATGATAATCACCATCCAAGGTTGAGATCCATCAATCCTTCTCAAGCGAGCCATACTCAAGCCTTTAGCCTGCTATGATCATTTTCTTGTCCATATGAGACCACAAGAATATTCTAATCAATTTCTTTAGCTTAGCCCATGTTGATTGACTGAAGAGCATAATTGATGCCATATAAACACTTGCTAAGGTGATCACTCTTGATCATTCTAAGCTTACTTGTAAAAGAAAATGGGGCCCCCATCCTTCCCTTAATTTTTCCATAGAACTTATCCAGAAACCATTTTAACATTTGGTTAAGTGTTAACCCAACGCCGATCAGTACACCTAAGTACTAGACCATTTGTCCAGGATAGATTAATTTGAATCCTAGCTGAGTAATCCAAGGATCAAGACCTTTCCGAGAGAGGAAGAAAAATTCTAACTTAATTTAATTGACCTTTGAGGCAATGAGCTAAGATAACTCTTCATAGATTTCCATGAGCTTAGACACATATGATTTGTCAACTTCAACCATTGAAGTGTTATCATCATCAAAGAATTGTACAATGTTCTGAGACCCACTAGGGAGAGGTAAACCTCTAATAAAGTAAGGGAATACCTCGAGGGAAGGCTTGGACACCCAAACCATAGCCAAAACATGTCCTTGGAGCTAAAATCTTTGAGTAGAATTGAGACATTATCTTTAGTGACTTTGATTGGCATTCTACAATTCCTTGACTTAAAATCTTGCAATCCTAGGACCTTTAAAGTCAAGTGCTAAAGCAGCTAGGGATACAAGCTAAGTGGAGAATCAACCCCTATGCTTCCAGATGAAGTCAAGTGCAAAAGCTAGGGATACAAGTTGACTGGAGGATTGACCCATATACTTTCAAAATTCATGACCTCTTGAACCAACTATCTTACATTTGTACTCAATGTCTTCAAGGATAGTTCTTCGATTTGCACCTTTCAATAAAGTCATGTGGCTACCATAATCCTAATACCTTACCCCTTGAGGTCAAGTTAGGGAATACCTTGAGGTCAAGCCACTTTCAATAAAGTCATGTGGCTACCATAATCCTAATACCTTACCCCTTGAGGTCAAGTCAGGGAATACCTAGAGGGTGAGTAGAAAACAACCAGAATAAGTTCTAACGATTGGAACCTTCAACATTCACCAATTGCATGAGAAACTGGTAGAGATTGCATGAGAAAGTGGTAGAGATTTGCATGAGAAAGTGGCAAATTTATCACTTGACAAAAGGCTTGATCGAAACCCATGTGGGGAATACCTTATCCCTTGAGGTAAAACTATGAGAATAGCTTGAGGTCATTCTAGCTAGGGTAGAGGGAGGATTGCTCAAATCCACACCTTTGCTCTCAATATCAAATTGAAACCATAAGAAGTGGGAGGATAAGAAGAAGCAGGAGGAGGACCAAAATAAGCAAAATGAGGACAAAAATAAGTAGGAGCATTTGTAGGTAGCATCTATCTTTTGAGTTTTGGTTTGTTAGAATTTTTTGTAAAACTAATGCTCTTTGTGTTTTGGCATGCCGTAACCATAGAAGCATTAGCAAATGGGTGTGGTGAGCTTCATATATTATGTGAAAAAAGTCAAATGTCATTATGTGAGAGTTGGATTTTTCTATTTGTTTGAAATTTTTATATCCAAGGATAGTTTGATTGAATATAGGATATGATCATGACAAAAGAAAAGGTGAGTCTTTGAAAAGTTATATGTGGAGAGAGAGAGAGATGAATTTCTTTTTAAACTAGAAATATGTAATGGTATAACATTTTAATGGTTAAATATGTGCATGCAATGTGTATTCTCTATAGATAACCAAATACACATACACTATAAAATAAACATTGAATTTTTTTAACTGAACATTATAGGATGGGATACTATTTTAATGATTGAACATGTTCATGCAATGTGTATACTCTATAGACAACAACAAATACAAATACACTATAAAATAAACATTGCTTTTTTTTTATTGAACATTATAGGATGGGATAATATTTTAATGATTGAGCATATTCATGCAATGTATACATTATCTAAAACCGCACACAAATGCACATAAACTATAAAAAGACATGAACAATATATACACACATACACATGCAAGTGTGTGCACATGTATGCATATATGTAGACATGCTCATACAGATACATGTATGTGTGTGTGTGTGTGTGTGTGTGTGTGTGTGTGTGTGTGTGTGTGTGTGTGTGTGTGTGTGTGTGTGTGTGAAATGGAGAGAGAGAGAGAGAGCAGAGGAGAGAGAATGGACACACATTTATGAAACACACACTTATATGCGCGCACACACACATACATACATACATAAATACATATGTATGTGTGCACATGCGCACGTGCACAATGCATATAAACCTATGCATACACATATATGCACATCAATACACATGCACACATATGAGATGAAGTAAGATGAGATAAAATAGGAAGAAAAGGAAAGGAGAGAAAATAAAAATGATGAGAGGGAGAGAGAGGATACACATTTACAAGACCACACAAATAGACACATGTGTATTAAACATATACATATATACATGGATGCATACACGCATGTACACACACATATATATGTGTGTGCATGCACATACAAAGCAAAGGAAAAACAAGAATATGAATTTTTTTTTAAATGTGTGTATGTGCATGCATATCATTTATACACACACACATGAATTATGTATGCATCATAAACTATTAACTATTATTATGTAAATTGTACTTAACCTATAATCAAATGTATATGTACAGTTGATATGTATATTACATATTAATGCTTAATTATTATGTATAATTAATATTAATTTATTATCTAAAGTAATTATACTTATAATATGTATATAGTATAATTATCGATATACATATAATTATTAATATGTTTATATATTATATTAAATATTAATTTATAACTATTCATATATTAATTAATTATTGATCAAATATGTATAACATATACATATAAAATACTTAATAAATAGGTTTATATATATATATATATATATATATATATATATATATATATACACACACACACACACACACACACACACACACACACGTATGTATATATGTATGTATGCATGTATGTATGTATGTATGTATGTATGTATGTATGTATGTATGTATGTATGTATGTATGTATGTATGTATGTATGTATGTATGTATGTGTTATATGCATATGTTAATGTATAATGATAATATATAATATTACTTACATATTATTACTTTAACTAATAATTATTATGTATACTTTTCTTTCATATATTTGTATTGATGATAAGTGTAATATACTTACTATATTTATTGATGTATAAATCAATTATTAAGAAAAATATGTGATGGTATTTCAATTAACATATTATACATATATAATTATGTACGTATGTCATTAATTATTAATTATAACACACACACACACACACACACACACATACACATACACAAAAGAGAAGAAGAAGAAGAAGAAGAAGAAGTAATTCTCAATATAATTTGTGGGTTGTCAAAGTTATGTGATGTTATTGGCTTAGTATGTGAGGATAATATACATGCCACGATAGGCTTCATGTGAATAGAAATCATGATCAAATGTATTTTTCTTTAAGAAACTTTGAGAAATGGTCACAAGGTTTCATTGGAGATATAGTTTAGGCTTGATCCCATTAATGTTGGTCTTTCACTCCATATACATTAGTGAGTGCCACATCCCCATATATTGCATTTTATGCACTCAACATTATATTAGTCCAAGTTGCCAAAGCTTTGAAGTTCACATTATATTTCTTATATCAGCCTAATATGAACCCTCTTGCAATATGAAATGTGCTTTCAAACCTTGATGCGAAGCACCGAGAAAACACTAGTGCGAAGAGCCATGAAAATATAGACAATAAGTGCCTAATGTTTTTGAGATGAGAGATCTCACATTCTCTTATTAAAGGGAATGAATGTAACACTAGCACCTTGATGCCCTTCTTTCATGTTTGTATGTTAGTATAGCTTGTAGCATCTGTCCTATCCCATTGTAAAGTACTTTGTCGTGGTTCTTTCTAGAGTTCAAGTGTTTCATTTAACATGTTGCAACCATACATCATCTTTACTACATGGCAATTTTGTAGTTTAACATCAATGATTTTGTGAAGCTTCGATAAAATTAGAGATGGTGCTAGAATCAATATAGAACACCTTCATAAGAGTTAAAAATGACACTCTCTAAACACATTCCAAAGCTAAAGGAGTGAAAAGTAGAAGATGAAGCAATTTTAGGATGGAAGTAAGCAAAGAACTTGCATGGGTGATGAATTGATTATGGAATGAAAATCTTCCTTAGAAGTGAGTAAGGACTAGCTTAGGGTCATGGAGAAGCCTAAAGGGGTCAAAACATACTAGCTTAATCTTTTGAACTTTGAAAGATTAAGGTTCAAAGTTCAAAATATCATACAAGTTAAATGTTATCCAAGTTATTTTGAATTTATTAAAGTATGATTGAAAATATAAGCTTCAAGTTAGAAGCTTACAAATGAAGCAACTTGAGATGGAATTTCATGCTTTTGTGAGGAAACAAATGTTTAAAAGGTCGGTTTTAAGTAGCTACTAATCATTAAATAATGCATTATTGGTTGTTATTTTGTAGAATGAAATTAATAATTGTTTTACTTAGAATTAATGTAATTTGCACACTTATTTATATCTGATATTGCTTTTGTTTGATCATTGTAGGCTTCAATTTAGCAAAGATAACTATAATCTTCATATATATAATCTTTCACAAGGTTACATTCTATATTTTCTCTTTTTCATGATGAATAGTAAATAAAATTAAAGAAATTAAAGAAAATGTATATATTCTCAAAAAACGGAGGAATGGCACCTTTTCCATAATTATAAAACAATGAAGCAACTTGTACCAACTATTCGACATGCTACTTGTATGGCATACTCATATGTTATTTTTTGTTAGTACTTTACTTTTACAGAGATGTAAGTTATCTTGAACAAAACGTGTTTTTAAGAAAAGTGTAACATAAAAGCCACCAAATCTCTAACTTTGATCGCAACAATTTTATAGATTTTTTTTAATGTTTGCAAGGTGTTTTTCATCAACACAATATGTCAAAACCAAATCAGATTAGCTCCAGAAACTTCTGAGTATCGTTCATCTGATGCATAATTTGAAAGAGACGGTTCACTTTGCTTAGATATGGTTAAAGATATTTTGTGGTTTTTTCAAGCATACAAATTAAGATGTAAAACTATATTCAATCATATAATGGTATTGTTACAAATAGAGATACATCCTTATGGTAATAAAATACACATATGTAATGTACTCCACATAGATGCCAAATCACAAGCATCATTAAGGGCTTCCAGAAAAAAAAAACTATGGGCTCCAAAAAGACATCATGGAAACCATGCACCACAAGTTAGTATGATATACACAAATTTTAATTATCTTGGATAATGGAATGTGTAAGCATCATTAGCGCACTAACAATATGTTCAACTTGCAAAGTAGTCACAATGCAACACAAGACCATTATCTCATGAATGACTAATAGATGCATGGGATAAATGCAAGTTTTGACAACTTTTTCAAGTACTATCCTCATTCTTGTATGCTAGAAAAATAGGATTGACATCATAATAACAAAACGTGCACCATGTCATGCACACAAAATTCGAAACAAGCACATAGTGACCCTATTACCAAAACCATTACAATTACAACTTCTTAGCATCATTGTTGTGTCAATCATAGTCTCCAAAATAACGATGGCAATCACAATCTATCAATTCTCAATAATCATTTATTTTATTGGAATGATCCACCACTTTCTCAGGCCATCCACCAAACCTAACTTGATAGCATCTAGCATGGTTGATATGTGTTAGATATGCTCAATGCCCCACCCTCATAAGGTGCCACCAATGATCCATGGTGCTCAAAGTTATAAGGCCCCCATTATGAGGAGAAGCCAAATGTGAGCCCAGACATTGGTTGAAGTCCTGACTTGTATATCAGATGAGGTCTATGTGACCGAATGGCAAAAAGGTGACCATTGTGGGTCTAATCTTTGGGTTGGATTGAGTAGTTAAACTGGTAGCAACTCGAGGCACATTGCATCGAGTTGCGGGGTAAGGGAGTTGAAAGGAGCCCCTATTTTGGGGTCCGGGGGCAGTGCCCCTAGCCCGATGGTAAAGGGAATATTCCTTGGCCGACTAGTGGAGGCTCATATGGTAGGTCGATCATGCCAACCTAACCAACTTCACAGGCTATAAAAGCTAAACCCCTTCACAGCCGTTGATCATCTATCTTTCACCCAATCAAAGTTGTTCTAGCTAGCCTTAAGCTCTTCACCTATCTTCTGTCTAGATTGCGATCTAAGCTTCACTGTGGAAGTGCACATGTGGACAGAACCATCTCTGTATCAGTTGTTTGGAGCTAAAGAAATTTTCTAATTCTCCTCTTATCTATTATGTACTCTCTATCTCTATCCTTTTCTCAAATTCTGTTCGCTACGCCGTGTAATTTTTACATGGTATCAGAGCCCAGGGGGCTCTAGGGATCGAAGAGTGCGCAAGAGGCAAAGGCTTCAATAGCAAAGAGAAACAATGTCATCTTCCGGGAGCAGTTCTGGCGCATCAGGAAGAGGTGCAAGAGGTGGTACTATTGTACAACCAAAGCATCAGAGGCTTGAAATGTACTGAGGAGTCAGTATGAAACGTGAAACCAAACAAGGATTCAAAACTTGGAGGATCAACTAGCAGCGGAGAAGTTTGTTGAAGGAGAGACAGCTGAAACATTCATCATTCGGATTAAGAATATGTGCGACCAGATGGCTAGTGCTGGGATGCAAAAGATTAGCGAGGAGCTAGCAAGGAGGTGTCTTCGGATTTTTCCACAAAAGTTTGATGGACTAGTAACTGCCCTTAATACTCAGGTGAGACCTCAAGCTTTGAGTTTTGAGGAGTTTTGTGCATTATTGCTAGAGGAGGAGTTGAGGCTGAAAGCCCGAGAAGGAAGCAATAATGGAGATGCCTGCATTCTCTGCCAATGCAAAAGGCAAGGTGGTTCCTCCACCAAAAATGATGGTGACGAAAAGAAGAAGGGTTGTAAGTAGAAGTTTCAAGGAGAGTGCTTCTACTGCAAGAAGAAAGGACATGCAATCGTAGATTGTCATGTCAAGAAGGAAGATGAAAAGAATGGTACCCTTAAAAGTAAAGGGAAAGAGACAGCCAATACGACTGAAGCAGAGTTGGAGTTATTCATGGCAACCATTGAGGAGATGTGCTCCTCGGCACAAGAAGAATCTACCACTGACTCATGGGTGTTGGATAGTGGGGCCTCCCGTCACATGACCAACAAGAAAGGTCTATACAGTTCTATGCATTCTCTACAAGAATCCATCACTGTGACGGTTGGAAATGATGCAAAATGCCCTGCTGCGGGCACATGTACTATTTCATTTGTTGCTACAAATGGTGATGTCAAAAAGCTTTCAAATTTGTTGTATGTTCCCGAAATTAGGAGAAATCTGTTATCAGTTGCTGCCATAACTGATCTTGGTCATGAAGTGAGGTTCAAGAAGACAGGTGCAGAAATTCTTGACAGTGATGGCAAAGTTGTTGGCAAAGGAGAAAAAAGGAACAACATGTATGAGCTAAGCTACCTGCAATGATTGAATTGAAGGAACCATGTGAAGCTTGTATGATGAGCAAGCAACATAGAAAGGCATTTCCACAAGAAAGCAAGAATAGAGCACAGGCTTCCCTAGAGTTGGTGCATGCTGACTTGTGCGGAAAGATGCCTACACGGGCCTTAGGGTGATCTTCTTATTTTATGTTGATTGTCGATGACTACAGTAGGAAGATGTGGGTGTACTTCCTTCGTGATAAGGCTCAAGCTTTTGGTAAGTTTAAAGAATGGCTAACACTTGTTGAGAATGAAACAGTGAAAAGTGTGAAGAAATTTAGAACGGATAGTGGTGGTGAGTTCAACTCAAAGGAGTTTGAAGACTTTTGCAAGAGCAAAGGGATCAAGCGTCCATTGATGACGCCTCACACATCTCAGCAGAACGGTATTGTGGAACACAGAAATTGTTAGAATATCAAGCTCCCATTACTCTCCTATCAGTATGTATGACCGACATTAGTTATGTCCAATTGTATCAGCAAGTGTGGGACATTAAATAAGTCAGTGGTCTTAGACCCAATGTGAATGGTCCTACGGACCTTAGTACTATTGTATATACTTATGTTATGTTAGTAATCTATGAAATAATGGAAGATGATGAATGACCTGAAGGTCAGGTTGTTGCTCCATTACATTGCCTCTCTCCCTCTCTCTTCCAACATGGTAACAAAGCCATCATGGATGGGCTCTTGAAGGCATGAAGCTGTGAGAAAAACCTACAGCCTGAAGACTCAGGACAGTGGTTGAAGAGAAGCAGGCTGACAGTGTACAGGCTGTTATTGTATCTGTGAAGGTATGCATTTTTTATTAGATGGAGTCTATGCTTCATGTTAGTGTTTGAGGCTTCTGTGGGAGCTTTGGGGAGCACCCTTGAGCATATTTGAATGCTCATCATCATTATTACCATCAACAGTAGCTGCTGGAATCAAATCTACAGGCTGCGTGAACAGCATCTGTTTATGTTGCTGCCCTGGTGGTCTGCAAATCATCAACTCCATCATCCATGACTAACACACAGCTTGTCTATGCTCTCTGGAAGGTCATTGAAGTCCTGGATGTGTCAGTACTTGATCATGAGCTCATCTATGAGCTATAACAGTTGACCATAGGTCTGAAAACAGTGAAGAACTGCTATAATCAGTGAGTATACAACATACACTTGACTCTATTCAAGAGCTTTGAGCTCCTTGTCATGCTCAGGAGAACTTCTTGAAGCATATACATGATCTGGGAACCATATGCATTATCTGATATGGTTGTAGACTGAAATTTTTGACTAAAATGCTCAATTTTGGGAAGCCAATGACAGGCTGAAAACTGTCATAAAACTATCAATAATATATACTCATTGGCCTTGAAGAAATACATGCATTTTGTTACCTACAGGGAGTTGTATGGTACGGGATATGATTGTTGAATGCTATAGCATTGAGATGAGCATTGAAGGCTCTTAAAAACTGAAATCTGAATCTGGAAACAAATGTATTCACAGGGTATTGGCTGGCCATAAACAGTGAATGCATTATATGACATTGCCTCTTATAGATAGAGTGTCTGCGGATGCTTGTTTGGTCATGTATTGACCTATACACACTGTGGCATATGTATGAAGTGGCTGAGGATCTCTTGGGCTGAAATACATCTTGGTTTGATAGTTTATTGGCTGTATACAATATGTGAGCAGATTTATGTCACTTGTACTTGCTGGATATGCACTATTTTGTGCCTGTATGACTATGTCTAGTTACCTACATATATTAGCAAATGTCTGGGAAAGTTTGGAGCATGTATGACACGATTTAAAGTGGTTTTTGACAGTAAATTCACTGCTGGTTATCTGAAAAATTACAGGTTTCAGACTGCGTATTCTCTTTACTGCAATAAACTTGCATGACACAGAGTTACAATACCTGCAAAGTCTATGTACTGACTGATGTACCTACGGATTATACCACATGTTTGTGGATGTTTTTGAGGTTGTAAAGGGCTGAAATACCCTGGTTTTTTGCAAAGAATAGTTGCAGAAAACTGTCATAAACAGTCAAGGACTGAGGTTGGTCAGAGTGACTTGTTGGCTTGCAGGAAGTCAAGCAGTGACTAAATAGTGTCTGGTACAACATGGCAAATGCAGAAAGGACTGACAACATAACCTAGATAGTGGGGAAAAATCTTGACAGTAACAATTATGCCATATGGAAGTTCCGCATGGAGAACTTCTTAATAGGGAAAGGATATTGGGAGTTGGTGACTAGAGCGAAAGCTGAACCTGAGCTCCCAGATCGACCTACGGCTAGACCTACGGCTAATCAGAGACGATTACACTGAGCTTGGACAGAAAGAGCTTGTAGAGTCTTGCACTGGCTCTCTTTATGTATCTCAGTTGCCATGGTAATGCAGATAATGAACTGCAGCTCTCCTAAGGATGCATGGGATATTTTAGTCAAGTATTATGGCACAACCACAAGTGCCAGGAAGATACAGTTGAAGCAGAAGTTTAACAACATGGAGAGGAAGAGCAGATCTATACAGGATTATGTTACGGAGGTTATGACCATTGCGGATCATTTGGCATCTGTTGGTTCACAGGTTGAAGATGAAGACATGGTTGTTGTGACCTTGAATGGCTTGGGGCCTGAGTATAAGTCTTTTGACACTTCTGTGTCTGTGCGGGCTGAAATGCCTGATTTCAATGAGCTGGTTGCATTGCTTATCCATAAAGAGCTTAAGCTTGGTTTGGCTACAGGATCTAGCAGTTCTAAAAACAAGGATGCAGTTTTCTATTCCAATCAACGTGGTCGTGGAAACCGTGGTAGAGGCTATGGATCTGGCAGAGGAGGCCAGCAAAATGCATCCTATGGCAATAACAATCAGCAGATATCGAATGCAAGAAGTGGTGGAAACTTTAGAGGCAAGGGGAGATCTAGCCCTAGAGGTAGAGGCTCTTGGCAACAGCAGCATCCATCTCACAATCCGAACAAGGATAAGGATTGTCATTACTGCAGAAAGTATGGGCATATTGCCAAGGACTGCTGGAAGAAGCAGGGCAATCAGAAAGGCAAACAACATGGGCATTTTGCTACATCTAGTCAGGCAGATGATACTTCAGGAGATAGATTGTTTGCCATGCAGTATGTAAAAGATAGAGTTGCTGAAAAATCCACTGATGATGCAGTTTGGTATATTGATTCAGGGGCATCATATGACTCCTCATGGTGATTGGTTCACTGATATGGTGGCTGAAAAAAATGGCTATGTCTGTACAGGTGATGACACGCAGCATAGCATTGAGCATAAAGGCAAAGTGCCTCTTGTGGTTCATGATGGCAAAAACAAAAATTTGCATGATGTATTGCATGTTCCTTCAATTACGAAGAACTTACTGTCTGTTGCAGAGCAGAACTTGCAGGTTAGATTCAACAAGCATGGTTGCTTTATTGAAGAGTTTGGTAATGGATGCAAGTTAATAGCTCGTGGTCACAGGAATGGCAGAATGTTTACTCTTGATGCTACCTTGCCAGAGCTGAATTCAGCCATGTTTGCCCATGGTTCTGGCACTATCAGAGACTTGGAAATTTGGCACAAGAGAGTGGGGCATGTAAATTTGCAAAGGCTGCAAATTATGCAGAAAGAACAGCTTGTTACAGGTTTACCCAAGTTTCAATATTCAGATATTGGTCATGTATGTGATGCTTGCCAGTTTGGTAAGCAGTCAAGGTTGCCATTTGTCAGGCATGTAAGGCAGAGTACACGTCCGTTGCAGTTAGTGCACTCTGATGTTTGGGGGCCATCCCATAATGCATCCATGGGAGGTTCGAAGTATTACGTGACATTCATTGATGATTATAGTCGCTATACTTGGGTTTACATTCTGAAGACAAAGGATGAGGTGTTTGTTGTTTTTCAGCAATTTAAAAAGCAGGTTGAAAAGGAATTTGACTGTTATATCTCTTGCTTGAGGTCAGATAGCAGTGGGGAGTATGTGTCAAATGAGTTTGGCTGAAAATGGCATACGTAGGCAGCTTACCTGCAGCTATACTCCTCAGCAAAATGGGGTAGCTGAAAGGAAGAACAGGGTCTTGATGAAGCTGCTCGTGCCATGATGAATGAGAAGAAGATGCCACTCTATTATTGGGCTGAGGCTGTTATGATAGCCATGTATATCTTGAATCGGACTCCCATTGCAAGTATTCATGAGATGACACTGTTTGAGAAGCTGTATGGCTATAAGCCAGATGTAAGTCACATGAAAGTTTTTGGTTGTCTTGCTTATGTGCATATTCCATATGAAAAAAGGAAGAAGCTGGATCCAAAAGCGCATAAGTGTGTTTTCATTGGATATTCGCACGAGAAGAAGGCATATAAATGTTATGATCCCTCTACCAGGGAGAAGAAGGCATATAAATGTTATGATCCCTCTACCATTGGATATTCGCAGGAGAAGAAGGCATATAAATGTTATGATCCCTCTACCAGGGAGACCTTGGTGAGCAGGGATGTTATTTTTTATGAGATGGGTTCTTGGTATGTATCACCGGCAACAGTGCCATCGGATATGCCTTCCACTCATGTATCTACAGTTGATATGCAGCAAAGCACTGTTATGACAGGACCTAGTAGTCAGACAGTATCTCCATGGACAGGGAGATTGAGGAACTCACCGTCCACTGACACCAGTATGTCAGTGAGGGGGAGATATGATGTCGCGGACAAAGGAAAAGAGAAAGTTACTGAGGATGTATCTGGGATGATGACACCTGGTTGGATGACTTCTGGATATGAGTCTACTGACACTTTAGACAGTGAACTTGGTTTATCGATTGTCTATATGGCTGGCGCAAGGCAGAGCAAGTACATTCCGCCTCATGAGAGAGGGGAATCGAGCAGTGAACCATAGCCTAAACGCTCACAGAGGGTCAGATACCCTATTGACAGGTTGACATATAGTGGCTACACTGCAAAGCATTATGTTTACATGACAAAAGTGATGGAGATCAAAGAACCACGTACATATGTTGAAGCAGTGGAAAATGAGAACTGGTGTGCAGCCATGGATGAAGAAATGAATTCCTTGGCTGAAAATAAGAGATGGGATCTTGTGCCACTGCCTGAAGGAAAAAAGACCATTGGCTGCAAATGGGTCTACAAAATTAAATGCAAGTCGGATGGCAGTGTGGAAAGGTACAAAGCCAGGTTGGTTGCTAAGGGGTATGCCCAACAGTATGGACTTGATTATGAGGAAACATTCAGCCATGTTGCCAAAATGGCAACCATACGCACTGTGATTGCTTTGGCTGCTACTAGAGGATGGAAATCACAGCAAATGGATGTTAAGAATGCATTTCTTAATGGTGATTTAGCAGGGGATGTCTACATGGTTCAACCAGAAGGGTATTGTCACCCTGATTTTCAGCATTATGTATGCAAGCTGAAAAGGCACTGTATGGGCTGAAGCAGGCTCCAAGAGCTTGGCATGTTAGGATCAGTAACTACTTGCAGAGGTTGGGTTTTACTGTTGGTAGGGCTGATCACAGCCTATTTACAAAGAAGACGGTAGTGCTAGTCAGATATGTTGATGATTTGATAATCACTGGTGATGATGACTTGGGCATACAGCATGTAATGAAGATGCTGAAATCTGAAGTTGACATGAAAGATCTAGGTGAATTGAAATACTTTTTGGGTATTGAGGTAATCAAAGCTGAAAATGGTTTATGGCTGATGCAGAAACATTATGCCATAGAAATGCTGAAGAAGTATGGCATGGTTGAATGCAAACCATTGGATACACCCCTTGATCAGAATGTCAAGCTGGACATTAGCACTGGAGCTGAAATTCAGGATGTGACTATGTACAGGCAGATGGTTGGAAGTCTGATCTACTTGACCATCACTAGGCCGGATTTGAGTTATGCAGTTGTGCTCATAAGTCAGTTTATGCAGAAGCCCAGGAAGCCACATTTGGATACTGTTAGGCGGATTATGAGATATGTTAAGTCCACTGTAGATTATGGGCTGTTCTATATGAGAGATAAGCCCTTGAAACTAGTTGGATACACAGATGCAGATTGGGCAGGATGCTCATATGATCGCAGATCTACGAGTGGTTATGCTTTTGGCTTGGAAGTGGCATGATCAACTGGAGCAGCAAGAAGCAACCAATAGTTGCATTGTCTAGCACTGAGGCAGAGTACAGGGGTGCTGCATTGGCAGCATGTGAGATTTCATGGCTGCTCAAGCTTATGGCTAATTTGGATATTCATGTGGATGCTCCAGTGACCTTATTATGTGACAATCTCAATAGTGTACTCCTGGCAACGAATCCAGTATACTATGCCAGGACAAAACACATAGAGGTACACTACCATTTTATCAGAGAGATGGTTCTTGCAGGGAGAGTAGATCTTATGCATGTGAAGACTGATGAACAGGTTGCAAATATCTTTACCAAGTCTTTGGGTAAAGATAAGTTTAGTAGTTTTAGACAGCTACTTGGAGTTCATCAGATGATTTGAGCTTGAGAGGGAGTGTTAGAATATCAAGCTCCCATTACTCTCCTATCAGTATGTATGGCCGACATTAGCTGTGTCCAGCTGTATCAGCAAGTGTGGGACATTAAATAAGTATGTGGTCTTAGACCCAGTGTGAATGGTCCTACGGACCTTAGTACTATTGTATACACTTATGTTATGTTAGTAGTCTATGAAATAATGGAAGATGATGAACGACCTAAAGGCCAAGTTGCTGCTCCATTACATTGCCTCTCTCCCTCTCTCTTCCAATAGAAATCGCACCATTGTGGAGATGGCAAGATGCATGCTAAAGGGCAAGGGATTGCCTAAGCATTTTTGGGTTGAAGTTGTTAATACTGCAATCTACATTTTAAATCGGAGCTACACAAAGGCTCTCAAGGAAAAAACACCTCATGAGGCTTACACTGGTAAGAAACCATCTGTCTCACACTTCAGAATTTTTGGATGTGAATGTTATGCACATATTCCAAATGAGAAGAGAAAAAAGTTACAACCAAAAAGTAGAAAATGTATCTTCTTGGGTTATAGTGATGAGCAGAAGGCTTACAAATTATATGACCAAGAGGCAAAGAAGATCATCGCGAGCCGTGATGCGGTGTTCAAGGAGTAGCTACATACAGCGGAGGAGGAGAAGGCAACTTCTTCCACTTTATCATCAAGCGAAAAAGTAGTCCACTATGAACCTGTCCTGAGAGTTGTCCCTATCCTTAAGGAAGAGGAAGCATCATCTTCAGATGATGCGGAAAAAGTCCACCAACCTAACATCACCCCACCGGAAAAGCCATTGCCATGTTGGGTGAAGCAGTTCTATGACCACAATAATCCTATGGCCACATCTGTTGAGAAGAAGGCAGACGGGGACCAAGGAGGTCTCAGAGAATAGAGGAGCAAAGGAGGGCTTCTACTCGCATAGTCAATATGGCCTGATGGCTGAGATTATGAGAGAAGTAAAGGAGCCAACTAACTTAGAAGAAGCACTTGCAGATCCAGCATGGAAGGCAGCTATGCAAGCCGAGTATGACAACATAATGAAGAATGACACTTGGGAGCTAGTGGATCGGCTAGCAAAGCGGAAGGTTATTGGCACCAAGTGGCTCTGGAAGGTAAAGTACAAAGTTGATGGTACCTTAGAAAAGTACAAAGCTAGACTAGTTACACAAGGATTTTCATAGGTTAAAGGGTTTGATTTTCAAGAGTCATTTGCCCCAACTGCCAGAATGACCATTATTCGCACAGTACTTGCAGTGGCTGCCCACAAGCAGTGGCCAATTTACCAAATGGATGTTAAGTCAGCATTCTTAAACGGTGACCTCAAGGAGGAGGTGTACGTGGCTCAGCCACTAGGGTTTGAGGCCCCCCATTTTGAGAACAAAGTGTGTAAGCTGAAGAAGGCATTGTATGGGCTGAAACAAGCCCCCAGAGCATGGTACTAGCGGATAGATAAGTTCTTTTTAAGCTTAAACTTCAAAAGATGTGCCTCAAATGCTAACTTATATGTTTACAGGGATGGTGAAAAGTCTGTAGTGATTGTCCTATATGTGGACAACCTTCTTATTACAGGTGACTATGAAGATATGATCAACCAAACTCGAAAGGGTTTGAGTTCTGAGTTTGAAATGACAAACTTGGGCTTGCTACACTATTGTTTGGGAATTGAAGTCTGGCAAGAGCCAAGAAAGATCTTCATCTCTCAGAAGAAGCATACATGGAAGATCTTGAAGGCATTTGGCATGACCGACTGCAAGGAGATAGCTACACCTATGGAGATGAATGCAAAGTTATCCTTTGAGGATACATCAGCACTGGCAGACATTGGGAGGTACAGGAGGATGGTTGGCAGTCTGATCTACTTGTGTAATACCAGACTAGATATTAGTTTTGTTGTTGGTGTTTTGAGCAAGTTCTCAAACAAAACCTCATGAGAGTCATTGGAAGGCTGGGATGCGGGTGCTCAGATACTTGAAGGAAACTTTTGACACATACAATTCCGGAACTTCTCTTGTGGGGAATTGTGACTCAGATTGGGCAGGAGACAGTGATTCCAGGAAGTCAATTTCTAGTTATTATTTCTCTTTGGGTTCATGAATTTTCTCTTGGATTAGTAAGCATCCAACAGTGGCATTGTCTTCTACCGAAGCAGAGTACAAGGCAACTTGTTTTACTACATGTAAAGTAGTATGGTTGAGAAGGATCATGTGGCATATGGGAGTGCAGGATAAAGAACCAACTGTGCTAAGATGTGACAATCAAAGTTGCATTGCCATTACCAAAAATCCAGTGTTTCATACACACACCAAACATATAGAGATCCACTATCACTATGTGTGTGATTTGATGGAGGATGGGATAGTGGAACTGGTCTACTGTCCAACAGAGGAGAATGGAGCGGATATCTTCACCAAAGCACTTACAAAGGATCTGCTTCAAGTTCATCTTTAGAGACTCGGCATTGGGCCGAGGAGATAGTTCACCTATGGGTGGACATTGAGGGGGGTGTTAGATATGCTCAATGCCCCACCCTCATAAGGTGCCACCAATGATCCATGATGCTCAAAGTAGTAAGGCCCCCATTATGAGGAGAAGCCAAATGTGAGCATGGACATTGGTTGAGTCCTGACTTGTATATCAGATGAGATTTATGTGACCGGATGGCAAAAAGGTGACCATTGTGGGTCTAATCTTTGGGTTGGACTTGAGTAGTTAAGCTGGTAGCAAATCGAGGCACATTGCATCAAGTTGCGGGGTAAGGGAGTTAAAAGGGACCCCTATTTTGGGGTCCGGGGGCTGCGAAAGCGACCCTTGGCTGGGGGGTCCGAGGGCAATGCCCCTGGCCTGGCGGTAAAGGGAATATTCCCTAGAATATTCGTTGACCGACTAGTGGAGGCTCATATGGTAGGTCGGTCATACCGACCTAACCGCCTTCACATGCTATAAAAGCTAAACCCCTTCACAGCCATCAATCATCTATCTTTCACCCAGTCAGAGTTGTTCCAGCTAGCCTTAAGCTCTTCACATATCTTCTGTCTAGATCGCCATCTAAGCTTCACTATGGAAGTGCACGGGTGGACAGAGCCATCTCTGTATTAGTTGTTTGGAGCTAAAGAAATTCTCTAATTCTCTAATATGTTGTGTACTCTCTATCTCTATCTCTTTCTCAGATTCTATTCGTTGTGCCGTGTAATTTTTACAATATTCATTGTTAACATGAGACATAATCCACTGATAAACCTAAGTTTGCATACATCATCTCATGGGATAATGATTGGCTTTTACAAAGAAGAACAATGTTCAAAACAAATGGCTTACTTGCAATAAGCTCATCCTGCCTAAATATTACCTAAGGGAACATATTATTCCCATTCCTCTTCCCACTTTGTCATGGCGCATACGATGGTAACATATATCTTAGTGAATATATCAAGATGCACATGTCAACTCTGATATCTTTCTATATCTTGCACAAGCCTTATATTCTAAGGTTATACCAACTAAAACAAGTTGTCTTGATCACGAGCAACACAAGCATAACTTTCTTACAAAGAGACATTGATAACTATAAGTGAGCAAACAAAAACATTTCCAATGTGAAAGTGGTCATATACTCTACTACAACATGCACACACCAACATCAAGCTCCTCTTCTTGGCACTGAAGGGCCTTATCACAATGGTCTACATGTGGGGCATCCCTCACTTTTTTCTTACGTTCATGCAAATGAGGTGACTAGCACAAGATGGGCTAAGAACAACACATTGGAGGCCATTGCAAATGAGTTCAATCCAAAATTCTCACAGAAAGATTACCATGTCGATTACACTATCATCTTTTACACCAAACTCCACATGTTTTTCAATCATGCCATTGCAAAAGAGTTCAATCTAAAATTCTCACAAAAAGGTTGCCCTATCAAATGCACCAGCTTCTTTCACACCAAATTCCACTTGTTTTTCAATCAATACATGTTGGAAAAGCCACTTGTGTGGGATACATCCAAGATTATGTGCCTAGGTATGAGATTCAACATAGGGGCTCATCGCATGTACATCTCATCTTTTGGTTACACAAGAAAAACATCAAAAATACAACAAACAAGATCTATGCATATGTTTCGTCGAACATCGAGTGATGCCATCTAACATAGGAACTAAGAGCCCTTGTCTTGGCCAAAAAATTTCATAAATATCGTCATGCCTACAATGGTAGTAGTCACCATAAAAAATGCAAGTATGGATTTCCATTTGCCGCACATAACAATCCAAAACCAACAATAAACCTTAAAATCCAAGGGTGCATCTACTACCATCCTAGAGATGAGCACTGTAATGTTGTGTCATACACTCAATATTACTATTCTCATGGGGAGCTCACATGAATACTCAATAAGTAACAAACTCACCCATCTCATTCTACCTACTCAAGTAAGTACACAATGAAGGTTGAGCTAATTGGTAGATCAGGCATTCATGAAGAATATGCCAACAAATTAGGTCTCCAAGACTCTGATTTAAACAAGCACAAACTAGTCTTCATTGCAATTCTTTCCAAGCCAATATCACCCACCAAGCTACCTTAAACTATATGCAAATTTTGATATTGATAAGAAGTGAGGTTGTTGAATATATAGACACCTCCCTTGCCAACATACATCAATGAAAGCTCACAAGAAAGAAAATATTCGTCATGTATCCCATAGATCTATAGTGTGCTTAGCCATCATGCTCAAACAACCTAACATTCTATGAGTACCACAAAAACTACATCACCAAAGCCACGTCTAGATTTGATCCTGAATCCACTCTACAAGACACTTATGGAACCATCATCCATCAACACAACAAAAGACTAGAACAATTCATCGACTTTCATCCAAGCCGCCAAAATGTTTCTTCTTCAACACGTTATTGGAACAAGAAATATTCAAATCTAAGAATGAACCAATAAGCAATGAAATTACACACAATCATACTACGTAGAGTGCCAACCCTATGATCTCATCATGAAAAACATATTGTACACAATCTAGTCCCCGCTTCTCAACACCAAATAATAAGTCAGTAATTCCAATTTCTTCATTATCCACAGATTTCAAAAAATTAAATTTTAAGTACATTAATGTTTTCTTATACTCTAATCAAATATTCAATAACCTTCCAACAAAAGTACAAAATTTTTTGACATCCATAAGTTGAATATCTTATCTTCATGTGATATTAACTATTTTATTAAAGTCTCACCATTTTTCCCCCAAAAAAAAAGTAAAAAGTATTTCATGTTAAACTTCAACTTTTGAGCAACAAAAACTAAGGGGAGCACTCCTCCAAATCATTCAAAAACAAGCATATGGCTCCAAATATTGACCTAATTGAGAACTTTGGGCACTTACTATCAACTTTGTACGCTCTTGGATGATAATACACATTCTATAGGAGCTTGTTTGGCCTAACTATACGCAAGTGTACTTACACTTTAACTCAAGTCTCTTCATAATTCTTTGAGAACCCAAGGAACAAGGAAAGCGACAAACCAATGACCTATGAGACCCTATGACCTTTTGAAAGGTAACATTTTGAAGTTTTGGCACTTAGATATTCGAAACCCATTTAGGAATATGATTGATAAAACACCTACCATATAGGAGCAACTATAGGTGTTTCTAGGTTGGATACCGTATTCCATGTATTTACTAATTTACTATGGATCAATTTGTATATCAAGGAGATTTTCCACGAAAAGCCAAATACACAAGTGCATCTAAGTTGCATACCTTACTCCATGTACGTACTAATGTCCTTATAAAGCAATCATCTCATCGAGGGCATTAGCCACTCAAAAACTAAGACAAAATTTCTTTAGTCTTGTTGGCTTTCTTCATTGCATTGGTTGCTGGTACGAGTGTGTGGCTACGCCACTAACTCGACTGTCGAACTCTCTTTGTAGCAACTCCTTGGGTGCTCACTAGGAATCATTACCTATGCTTGCGGTGAGGTACACACACGTACGAGTCTTGCTACGTACGCGCACACGCGCACAAATAGACAGTTTCTCGAGGCTACAAACCCATCTAAAGGAGTTCCAAACGCCTAAGCACTGCGTTGCTCAAGAGTCATGATGATGATGTGCTTAGTAACTAGTATAGCTCTAGCAATTGGCATGTGTGAGACTCAGAGGTAAGTTGCCTCACATATGGGCGCTCATGTGTGTGGCAGGGAGCCCTACTTTGCTGGCTGTGAGGACATTCAAGTCTCCCGCAAGAACACATGTATGCCAGAAGACTCCATAATGTCTGTGTAGGGCAAGAGGTACAGTGACTTGTCTCTGGTGGTTGCATATTTGGAAACAGATGTGGGTGTCTCGTTCGAGTAGTTGTAATATGCCTTGGAGTTCCTCTCTATACAGCATGGCTATCCCCCCTACTATTTGTGCTTGCGGTGTAGACTACCATCAGTAATCTGAGACCACTGAAAGTCTCTCTGGTGAGTCAGGTACTAGTCAAGATCTCTACATAAATACCCGTGTCTGCTCTCATGTAACCATTTGCAACTGCATCCTGCAACCTCCAGAGTCCATAGGACATCTATCGTCTTCATAACAAAAATGCTATACGTAAAAAAACCCACGCATGGAATTACTCGGTTGAGAATGTAACTGTAGTAGAATACAATTATTGGTACCAAGTAATAGAATTATGGCTGCTAGGCTTCAGCGGTGATTAAGTTGATATAACAACCATCTTATACCTAATTTCAAGGCAAAATACATATTCCATGTACTGGACACCGAACTCAACAGTAGATATAAAGACCTCTTTCTGAGGAATTGTGCCGCAGATGAATAAATAAACCACATTCACTAAAAGATGGAATGAGAGAATGTTGCAACTTAGGTAATCACAGTTGGACTAGAACGGCCAGTGAAGGCTTCCATCTTGGACAGCTTCAATGCTACCTCCACCTAACAATCAACAATCGTTACAAATCAATTACTTTGCAAAGAAGATACAACCAAGAAATATTCTTACTAGCACCACAATAGTAAACCAATCTGCAAATAATAGCTTAATACATCTCAAATGTTGGAAGCCTCCAGCTACAAGAAATTCCAAATATGTTATCCTACTTACAAGAGGGGCAAGGGCAACTTGAGATTCCCTTCCTGTCTTTGAAGGATCTGACTCGTATTGTTCAATGTAGAGCCGAATAGTAGCACCCTCTGACCCGGTACCGGAAAGTCGGAATACCTTCAATAGTACAAATAGACAGCCCGTTGAATTACAACACTATAATTGCTACTGAGTAGGTTCAAAATGGAGTAGAAATACCACCATCAAGGTTCTCCTAAAAGTATGACAAGCCTTTTGGCTATGACAGCTTACCAATCGAGACCCATCTTTGAATAAGAAGCGCACTCCCTGATGCTTAGATACAGAGCCATCCACAGGATCTTTGTACTCAAATTCATCTGCTTCTACAACATCAGCTACCTCTGGCCTCGCCTCCTTGATAATCCTGTTTGTAGCATGACTAAGAGTTCGTCGTTTGAAACGAAAGAAAGAAAATGTCTGGTGGATTCAGGTAGATTCCTCCCGAATCTTATACCTAATAACCACTATGTAGACTCCTCCAGAATCGTATGCATGGCCAATAACATAATAGAAGAAATACAATGATGAACTCAAATTTACCGGTTGATTTCTGATAGAGAAGATTGAAGGTTCACTAGATGAGCCATCAGGTCTTTAGCTCCACCAGCATCCACACTCTGAAGCAAGAAAAGTTTGCAGATTAATTTAAAACCTGTGAAGTTAGATACCCTAGCATTGACCAAAAGTCAAAGTAATAGTGCATGTTATGCATACCTCGTAATCATAGCGAGTGTAGAAATGACGGCCATAAGTGGCCCAATGCTGATGCACTACGTCTTCCACTGTCACTAACTTACCATCCAAGGGAATATCTTTATTCTTGTGAGCCAGAATTGAAAGCCATGCTAACACTGCCCATACACCATCTTTCTCTCTAATATGGTCAGATCCTGCATTTATTTCAGGCCATTTGAAACCTTCTGATTAAGAAAAACAAGCCATTGCTCTACACCAAACTCCATTATAATCATATAAATGGATGAGTTCAATAGTGTTAAAATAGTGGATCACTTTGGATTTGTGCAAGTTAACACTATGTATAAACTTTGTAAAGGCACATATTATCCGCAAGCCACGCTTTGCAAAACATTTCTAAGAGTTTGCATTGAAGTCAGCTAAAGCTTGTTATATTTTCTGTTGGAAGTCATGGAAGATGTAGGAGGCAGTTGCTAGAAGATCCTAAGCCATGTAAGTCAACCCCTCTATGGAGGCTGAGAAACTGAGCCAATTTGAAGAAAGCATTAAGGACCTTTTGTGATAAAACAGAAAGGTGATGCAACAGTAGATCCAAATGGTGTCCACGCAGTGCACAGATCCATGTGAAGGTGTATCAGAAAGTTACTGTTATTAGGAAATCAACGACTGGATGGTTGATGTAATATTGATTTTATGCTATAACCTTCTAATAATACTAAACCTGCTGAAACTTCAGTAACCAGTTCCATTGGCTTCAGCCTTCAAAATATATTATATTTTTCAGCTGACAATTGGACTTCATAAGAGCCCGTTATCTTTTCAAGTTTAGCTAGAAATTATCTCAATGAAAATGTTGGTCCTTATCTGTGTGGAAGTTTTTACTCTTTCCTTGGAGATGTTAGAAATATGTAAAATTTCCTGTTTATGATTGCATACTAAACATGCAGAAGCTCAACAATGAAACCTGACAATTAAAACAATTTGGGAGTAAAAACTAAGGAATCTTCAAAGTCGTTACAAAAGCCTTTGGACCTCAAAATATGTGGCACTTTAAAAAGCCAGCCTTCCAACAGCCTTGATGAGCCACAAAAATAATATCACAAAATCAGCACATACAATAAAATTGAGTAAACAGAAAGGAAATCCAAACCTGTCCCAAAGCTCTCTTCCCCACAAATAGAGCACATGCCAGCATCCATAAGGTTTCCAAAGAACTTCCACCCAGTTGGCACCTACCCCAAAGAAAATTAACCAACTTCTTGAACCTTCACAAATGGGTGCACCACAAGAGAATGCAAGAGCTTCATGTTGCCTGAAAGGCCTGACGTATACCTCAAAAAACTTAAGCTTCAAGGCCTTTGCCACTACATCAAGTGCTGCAGATGTAGGCATACTCCTGCCAGTCAAATTTTCGTTTACAAGGGGGTTTTGGTATAGATCCTAAGACTAAGAATGCTAACCTCTCCTTTTCTTCTAACAACATTGCACATGTTTTCTTCTTACCTGGCTACACCTTTTAAACCAGGACTGAAATATGGAATAGCATCCACAGCATTCGCAGCAATAATGGCCACAGAATCTGAGGGAGTCACAAAGAACCTACAAAAAAGCCACAGATACATTGCTTGGCAAGCCTTTTCCTGAACCATGCGCACCCAAAATCTGTGGAAATTTAAAATTACCTTCGCCCAAGGATCATGTTTCTATCAGCATCACCATCGGCTGCAGCCCCAAATTCAGGTGGTTCTTCTGCAGGAGTGGTTTTGCCCAGCCCCATACGCTGAACCAGCTCCTTTGCATAAGTCAAATTGGGATCAGGGTGACCTCCACCAAAGTCCTCCTGAATATCAAAACACCATCTCTTCAATCATGTGTACACATGAAACACCACATGGTGGTAAAAATAATTGTCTGCAATTCTCTTACACTTGAAAGGGAAAGTGATAAGTGTACAGGAGGGCATCTGCACACAATTTATCCTAAAACTAGGTTTGGAATCATACTATACAGCAACTATTAGAGTAAAAATATTAGAAGGTTTAAATAGCACCTTTGGGGTGCAGTTGAGCAAAGAAATTGGTTGGGCTAACAATTCCTCAACAAATATTTTTTGCGCATAGATTCCAGCCACTCCATGTAAAGCATCATAACTATCAAACAACAATCAAGAAATCCAAATACATGACATAAGCAGGCCTTCACTTTTCAGATTCAGAATATCGCAAGATACGATAGGTTAAATAGGGACAGATCTCTAACACACCAGAATGTAAAATTTGGGCGTGAAAGCAACTTCTTGATTGACTCAAAATCAAAAATACTCCTGCAGCATGTCAAAGGTTTATGCAATAAGCTCACATGTTGATTATCAAGGAGCTATCAAGTCATTCAACATGCTTTCAGACTGAGGTGCTCACTTCATCAATTTAACGTAGTCTTCAGTTGGGTCAAAAACTACCACACTAAATGGACCATTAGGGCCACCAAACTTTGATACAGAACACTTGGTTATGTCAACCTGCAAATCAGCCATATGAGCTGAATACCAACCTGCAATTATTATAACAAGGTAAACTGTGGAAGTAAAACTTATAGCAACATGGAACCAGAATTGGGTAAGATACAACAATATTTTTTTCATTTGGCTTAAGTCAAAGTACATCTGGGAGATCTTCTGCTATGTGATACTCCTTGATGGTCTTAGTTATTGCATAAATTTTATCCGTGAGTGCTTCCAAGGCTGGTCCCCCATTTTCAGTATTGTATTTGATCCCAAAGTCCTGTAACAGAAGAATGATAAAAAGAGACTCAGAGGTTTTTAAAGTATATACAAAATGAGGTGATGTAATCACATGGGCCTGCCAAAGTAACATTAAAGGCTAGGTTCAAAGCATAGTGAAGGTGAAGAAATTGTTTGAACATAGAAAAACATCAATGTCAATCATAGCAACTACAGGCAGAAATTTCACATGGCAATGTATTGCTCAAAAATAGCTAGGATAAAGCTCTGATCACATCATTTCCTACTACACACACCTATCTTAGGCAGTAACTTGTAACTCCAAGAATTGGCATAGAGTTTTTAAACATAACTAACTTGTACACAAAGGCTTCCCTGGCCATTATCCACTTTTATTTGCAGCTAGCTGAAAATAGGTCCATTAAGATCCTTAAGATTTTGCTTACATCAATATGTGTATTCAAACATGTTTTTAGATTCTTCTTTAACATATAATTTTGTCATGAAACTTGAGGAACATTTAATTTAGTGAAGCTTAATTCTCATCAAGATCATCCCATAACTTAGATGTCTATGCATACACATGCAACTGTAGGTACATGTTCATGTTAGCCTGGGCCTTATGGGCATCAAGAGCAGTAGGAAGTACAGGAGTAGGTGCTAAAGTAGGACCCCCCTCTCAGCTTCCCAAGGGGAGTACCACCCATGCTGGCGCTTGAGATCTCTGATGGGTATGGAGAGAGGTCTAGAAGGGTTACCCAGAGCCTTGAAACAACACTCCAATGGAGTGCTCTAGGGGATTTTCTGCAAAACGTCCACCATGCACAGTATGGTGGACACTACCGTGTTATCACTAAGAGCATTCTTGGCCAAAGCAAATGTTGAGTGAAGGATAGGGAGGATAAGCATGGGGAATGGAGTACACTAGGGAAATAGCCCCAACGTGTCCACCATGCATCAATGTAGTATGCGCAGTGGATCCAACTATGGTACTGGACTACCTAGGCATAGGCATGGTGATCAATTAAGTAGACTGTAGCCCAAGGGGAGGAGATAGATACAATATAAACACTAGACAGACATCTTGACATCTTACGCAGTCAAGTAGGGTGGACAGACACATTATAACGAGATGAATATCCATGCGTATGAGTGGCATTCCTGCCAATGAAGCACCAACTCCAAAGTGGTGGTGACTTATGGATAAGGTGGAAAGCCTAAAGAGGGCTTACTACCTAGAATGGATCTAAGTTAACTTCAGGGAATGAAAAGGAGCATAGAGAAGATCCTAAACTTATAGTGCCAGAAAATGATGAAATTGAAACTAGAGTGGAAGATGCAAGACACCCAACATTGCCACACCAAGATAGACAAGTGCGCTCACTTGCAAGTAGATGGGAGGTATACTATGCACGTGTGGCATGCTTGGCAACGAAGCACCAAGGTGCAAAGTGGTGGTCACTGTTGAGAAACCCATTCATTAAGTTCATTTCTTTTCCTTAATTCCTTTTGGTTTCACACTTACAGCCCCAAAAAGGGCTGGGCACCCGCATTCTGGGGTGCCGCATGACACTGCCCAATGCCTATAAATAGGGCAAAACTCTCTTCACCACACACTCTCTCTGCTTACATCAATCAGATCACTCCCTTCATCCATCATTCTTCTCTTCACTCCTCAGCCTCTCTGTTGTTCTTCACGCCCTGACTCAAAGGACATTACAGTTCGTGGAGTATTATTCTTCCTTGTTATCTGCTCCCACACACCCTGTATCTTCATCTGCACACTGTTTGGGATAGTTCAGGTCACCCAGCTGTCCACATCCTTCAGGCTGGCTGGCGACACATTTGCCTATTTTGGTGATGAGATTTTGTGCAGATTTGACCTGCATTTTTGCTGCCGGTCCCTTCTCCAATGACACACGTGGCTTCTGGCTGAGGGATGACCTGTGTTTTGCAGCTGGAGATCATCTTGAGGCTGCCTTTTCAGCCTGCTGCAGGCCACCCTGCTGTCCTACATCATTTGGAGCCAATGGCTGCTGATTTTCTTCTTCCCCCACTCTGAAGGCACCTGAGGACTGCATTCCACTGCTTCTACAACTGACCTTCACCATTCAACATTGACTTGTTTACTCTACTGCCTGCAGGACTACAGTTCACTCCCTTCACTATGCAAATTCCCTTCAAGCGCTGCCGCTCAATCAACCATGGCAGTTCATCCATCTCAGAGCTTTGCTCCATTGTATCAACATGATTCAATGTTCATCATTTTTCACTCTTCTTCTAAGTTTTCTTCTCTTTGTGTCTGCCATACACTGCGTTTCTCCCCGCAAACCCTACTATCTCTGGATATGGTATGTGTGTATACCATCCCATCACTTTTCGTGACAGTCACCTAATGAAGGCTTAAATTTTATCATCTAAAAATGAACGGCAATGAGGAATTGAGCATCCATCTTGCTAAGTCCAATTCTTTAGTCCATCAGCTCGATGGCCTTACAAGTACACTTGATGATGAGGATGAGATGAAAGTACTCACAAAGAGTTTGCAAAATGTTCATGGGTTTGAATTAACCATTGAAATCTTGTGCATAGCTTCAACCACATTTACAGATATGGCAGCTTTACTTCTTGAGAAGGATCAGCACATGAAAGAGGTACGAGGCTTTACAAGCAACATTCTTGATGACGAAGTGTTCATAACTTCATCAAATTGGAAGGTTGGTAAGAAGATCAAATGTTGTAATTGTCAGTACATTGGGCACACAAAAGCCCAATGCTTCCAAAAGCTAGAAAAATAGAGCAGGAGCAACATCGTGCTAGCTTGGTGGAAGACGCAAAGATTCAAGATGTAGCTATCACTATTGCTCAAGTCTCTATTGCCATCATTCAACTCTCTCTTGATTAGATAGACTCAAATTGGGCCTTCTAAACCCAATCAATCCTTATATTTTCCTATTTTGCTGAGTTAGGATCCCCTAGTCCCCAAAGAGGCTGTAATATTTTCTCATCTGTTTTCCAACTCATCCAAGCTTACACCCAAGAGGGTGACCTATATAGCCTCTTGCCTCAATCTTCTTTCCTTGTAGGGAAGGGTTGCCATTGCATGGGAGGTGCGAATGGTTAAACCATACTCCAAGACAAGAGGAGTGAGAAGAAAGGTTGCAACTTTTTGTTGTTAGGCTCTCACCCACCTTTGCTCCAAAGGAGGGTTGGTTGGATAATTTGCAGTTCTCATGTGTGAACAGACTCTTTGTGCCTTATGTTTTGTTTTATGTATGAACAGCCTCTAAAAGATAGGATCTCTAGATTCTAAATAAGCCTACAAATTTTGTACTTAGGTCTACTTTCGATAGATCAATAAGAGTCTCTCTCTCTCTCTCTCTCTCTCTCTCTCTCTCTCTCTCTCTCTCTCGTTTGGGCTTGATTGCCCATAGGTAGACCCCCCCCCCCAAGCCAAGTTTAAAATTTGTTATCCTGAAATTATTGTTTACAATCACGAACAGTAACTGAAAATAATCAGGCAAAAAAGATCTAGCAAACTGGCATTATAAACTAAATCAGACACTAGTTGAGAAATACCTCGTGAGGACCACCTGGATTGTGACTTGCAGTCAAAATGAAAGCACCATAAGCTTTTTCACCCTAACAGTAAAGGAGCTTACTTAATTGTTATGGAGTAGGGTTACCTTGTATAGACTCTGAACGTCCTTAAAAAGTAACTCAAAGTACAATTCAGTTACTTACATCGGAACCAACTCTGTTTCTAATAACAGCTGAAACAGCTGGTGTTGATAACAACCCATTTTGCCCAACCCACACTTGGCTCACACCATTCGCTGCAGCAATTTTTATTATAACCTACAAACACAATCAGGAACTCTCTGCATCAGAAAATAGCATTTCAGCCTTAAAATTGTCTGCAACTGTTATCAATGTAGATACACACCTGAATAGCTTCTTTCGAATAGTATCGGCCATCGCCAGAGACAATAATTGTTGAGCCTGTGAAAATGCAATATGGAGATACTAAGATTTGGAGGAATTTCTGTGATTAATATATTACAGTTACTATAAGGTAGTCACCAGCTATGAGAACCATACAAATTATCAAGAATTAAAGCAAAGAGAGTAAGTGGACATTATCGAGACCACATTACATGAATATATATGTGTGCACGCGTGCACACACACACATGAAATGAAATGAAATTCCGCAGGAGGTCAAATGACCTATGGGACTATGAGTTATAACCATCTGTGTGATGATGTAAGTGTCTAAAAAAGAACACTGAATGTAAATGAGCAGTAGCAAAAAGCTAACAGCTATAAGCTAATGATAAAAGGAGAAACCCTAGCTGATACAGTCCATAGTGATAAAACCTGATGTACAAAAGGCAAGACTAGGAGTATCATGGAAATACATAGGGCCTAGCTCTAGCCTAAGCAACAATCTCTTGTATGCACATATGCATGTGCCTCTGACATCTACGTCGGGGTTTAGGACATTTAGATCGGCCAAGCTGGACAGCTTGATCAATCAATGTCCCCCGTGTAGATGCAAACTACAACAGTGTCAAGGTCCCTCGATGATCCTCCCATGTGTGGACTCAGATTTGGACTACTTTGAGGTTCTCCCATGAAGAAATCTATAAGCTTCGGTAGGTCCTCGGTGTAACATCTACTAGAGGCCTCACATAAAAACTGAAAAGAAACTAAGTCTAGTCAAATCCATCCTACAATGCTATAAGAGTACAATCAATAGTTTTTCTTTTTTTTTTGGGTGTTACGGACATTCACGGGACTTCAAGTGGTAATCTGAAATGGAAAAATACATGTAGCCACACCTCAAAACTACACCTTTGTGGTGCTAACACGTCATGGGACTTCAAGTGACAACTTGTCATAAGGCCCAAATATGGCATAGCAGAATAGAAAGATACAACATGTAGGCACATCTGAGGACTACACCCTCGTGACACCAGATATGTGAGGGTTCACCATTGAGCATAGGGAATCACATGTAGAGCGCATCGCAAGCAGAGCTTGAGTGACTACTACTACTCATATAGATGCATTCGTTGGCAATGCCACAGTATACCTACGAATCCCCAAATGGGGGGGAGGGGACTCCCATAGAGGGGGGTGGGGGTGTGCTGGTGGTGAGAGAGAGAGGGGAGGAGAAAAAAAGAAAGAAAGAAAGATATATTAATGTCTACATAAGGCCAATGTGGCCTATGAGACAAAATCCAGATTACATCCATGTCTAATGTCATCTCATCAATAAGGTAAAGATAACATTACAAGTAAGTGGGTGGCCTATGAAACAATACTGAAAATAACTATACGATGGGGCTATACTAGGGTTGAACCATGTGTAGTGTTGTTCCATCGATAGAAAAGAAAAGGAAAGCAAAGGAGAACCAGATCTGATTTAGCCATGTACAAAAGTGTGGTTGAGCCTATGGGTTGTAGCTGGTCTCAAGATCTGCACATGATCTCAGCTATGATGCGGTCCCTAGCTGCTTCATTGATATGCGCGGTGGTGAGTCTGCGGTGTCTCGTGATAATAGCTCTAATCCAACTGTGGTGTGGCCTCCTCGGACGTGGTCCTGGTAGACGGGGTCGTCGTGCTCGACGAAGGGAAATGGCTCTATCCAATGTGACTCCACGGTGTGACCTGTAAGGTGTCTGGCGAGGTGGCTCTGTCTAAAGAGAGCAAGCACACGCGCGCGCGCAAGAGAGAGAGAGAGAGAGAGAGAGAGAGAGAGAGAGAGAGAGAGAGAGAGAGAGAGAAAATCAAAGTGGCCGACACCCAAGATTGGCAACTATGGATCTTGCAGTGCCAAGCCTTGGATAGGTTGAATTGAGACCCAAGAGAGTGGATCTCCTCTACTTCTTTAGTTTCACAAAACATAGTGAGCTTCGTCACCTACACAACATTGAATGGCAAACAAATTTTGATGCAAGATGATATGGACTTGGCTCCCACATGCAACCAACACTAGTAAAGCACATCATGACACACCCCTTTAGACAAACTTTCTAGAGTTGGTTGAGGGACAATTGGCCGCCAAGGAGGGTCTTTTGCTTTCAATTGGCCCATGAGAGTGTAGTGATAGGCAATTGGTTGGCTCAAAATGCAACAAAACAAGGTTTTCCCATGTTGGCCACAATAGCACTTGGCGACCTAAAGAGCATTGTTTAAGGTCATGTGAGGCTGCATTACTAGTTTGGTGAGAAGTTTGCAAGATCCTCCGTAAAGTAGAGCCAAACCTCAAAGGCGTTACCTAGGGAACTTTCTACTCGGAGTCAATCAGCCAAGTTGCTACCTTCTCTATGAGATAGAGGTGCATGGCACGATCTTCATGGTTCACATATGTTCACGTGCAATGGCAAATCCCAAAGCATTGCCCCACTGATGAGTACTATAGCCCACTGCATCACAATTGGAGTATGGAGCTTATCAAGAGCCTTGAGGGCGGCACATCTAGAACGCCCACCAAGAGAAAGATTGCAATATTAGCTTCTCTAAAGGTTTAACAATATATTTCTTGCATCGGGATTGCATGCTAGCCGGATGGTTTTACATAACATTTCATTATTCTAATCATCAAACCTTACAACAAAAAGGAAAAAAGAGACACACCAAGATGCAAGAAGAAAAAAAAAAGGCACCTTTAACTTTCTCAGCAGGTAGTGCATTGAATGTTGCTTGCACAAAGTTATGTAGATAATGTGGTTGCTTGAAAACCGTGACCTGCAAGGGCAAGAGTGTAAGAAAAGAATAAGCCCTCTGTCCTCCCTAACTCCCTCCCCTTAAGAACCCGCCCCTGAAAAACAATTTTTTCCTTTACTTTTTCCCTCCCACCCTCAAAGAGAGAAGCCACAGCATTTCAGTTTGATGGGATCCTACAAAGGAGCAGGTTTCTAAGTGAATTATAAAACATACCTACCCAATAAAATGTGAGGAGAACAAATACCAAATCTTCCCAAGTCAAGAGCCTCGAAAAAACTTCCTTGAGAGGAGGGCACACTAATTACAGCACAGGACACTTATGCTGGCAGACACTAGAACGCTCCAAACCAGTGCTAGCCAATACTACCAATATCCCTTTCTGGAAATTTGTTTTCTTTAAATGTCCACAATGCCCCATACATACTAAAGATTACAACAGCCTAAACAAGGACCAATTTCAATAAATGCTGAAATAAATCCATTATGTCATAATCTACGTAAGAATAATCTTTGCGATGAACACTCTATACCTACAAGACGAAATGCAGTAGAGGTAACAAAGCATACTGGACTAGTCTTTCTAAACCAGCCTCAGCCTTTTTGAAATTTTTTCAAAAAGCAGCTGCATAGTGGTAAACATAGTTTTTTCCATACATTTCCATATGGCATATGCATACACGTAAGGAAGTATGATTGGAGTAAAGTTCAGCATTGTGACTCTAATTTTATCTTTAAAAACCAAAAAAATCAAAGATTCTACATGTTTTTAATCTTCAAAACTTGTAACTTCAAAGTAGCTTGGAAGATCAAACTTCAAGGCATCATAATCACAAATTGCAATTTCATACAATTACACACTCATTGTTCACATGTTTCACGAAAACAGAAGTCTCAACATTCAAAAATAAATCACAATTTTTTTTTTTTTTGGGGGGGGGGGGGAGTCAAGTATGATATCCCCAGAATTTCCCACTCTTGTTTTTTACATACCCCACGTCTGTTATACTTTTCCTATTCCACCTTTTTCTTTTCAAAAAAGTGTCAAGTACGATATTTTTTCCATACCCCATGTTTAAAACAGCTTTTCTCACGTGGGAAATTTGCATACCCACACGTGGGAATCCAACTATGGCTGTAAAGCATACATACCCCTTGACCCTAAAAGCTTTATGGTTTCAAACTGTCCAAAGTGTCCAAACAGCCAATATTGAACTTTTCAAAAGAAGAGAGCATGCTTCTTGCGACCCTCCAGAATATTTACCAAACAACCAAACAGACCTCATCTGAACCGTACATGGAAGTGGGATTCTAGAACAGGGGGTCTATTACACCAGAAGGCTCCATGCAAGCCTGGAAGCATAAGTCCCCTAAGAAGTACCGTAACTATACATTGGCAGAGAAATAATCTTTCCTTGCAATAAAACTTGTCAGTCTGTAGCTTTCTGAGAGGAACTTTTAACCGATTCACATTTTCCTGCAAATACAACAAAACTTGCTGACTCCACCTTCATAAATAATCTGGAATAGTCCTCTCAAGGGTGTCAATTTTTTGTCAATTATCTTGATTCTGCTCAAAATCTGCCACTTTAGGATCAATTCGTATTGCACACTGCAAACTATATTAATGGACCCCAAGCAACATATTGATCAGCTTGTGACCTGTTGGCATTCGAAGCAATGGGACATTGTATTAGCTATGTGCATATCATGGATATTGCTGGTATGATGGGCAGCACATTGGCTAGTCTGCTGGATGGCATATTGCAGTGCCTGGGCAGCAGCATATCCGTGTTAGTCACTGGACTGCACTTTTCAGTGGTGGGTGGCACATCAATTGCTACCTGACCTGATTTATGACCAACCTGTACTTTTCATTGCATTGGTTGCCTATTTATAGCATATCTTCCTCTCACTTCTCATCAGTTCCAGACTTGGGGATTGAGGAAGATTTATGGAACCCTGCTGCTGCTCAACTGAGAGCTTGCATACCTTTCGGTATTGTGCTATATGTGATGGATTCCATTCCCTGTTCTTGATCATCTCTGAGTTCTTTGTTTTCTGTTTCCACTGTTAGTGTTCAGTGTTCATGTGCTTATGCTTTATGCTTCCACTTCCATTGTGCTCTTTCACACACTGATCCCAAAATGTTCCACAGCCAAACGAAACAAGCTTTCCACTAGGACATGTTGCTTTTTCTTTCTTTTTTTGGTGAAAAAACCATCTGATTGTGTGAGCTAAATCCCTTGGTCCGAGCAAAGTCCCATTTGGAGACAGAAAGCAAGCATACCAAAGAGAAGAAAAAAATAAGCAAATTAAGACAATGAAACAGAAAAAAAATCTGACTTGCACCATACCCAAAAACCCCACAAATGCACCCTACTTAAGATACTCTAAACCAACAAACACCGAACAACTTCCTCTACGAGAGCTTGGGCTTCATAATTTCTATAACAGCAACATACTATTCAATTTCTGCAGACCATTGGAGTCTTAACAAATTTATGTGTTACTGCGAGCAATGAGCACACAACACAACCATTTATGAGCCTTGCTTCAAAGTTATATAAGTTAAATGAGTTTCTTGTGCTTCTGAAGTGAATAACCTACATAAACAATTTGTGGGAACGTATTGTAGAGACATAGACCATTGAAATTGCACAAAGCTGCAAAGGCATGGCATGCAACAACTTTTGCATTTTGGTGAATGTCACTCACAGATCTACACAAGCCCATTTGTATTCATTTTTGAATCATCTTAAACCTGGTAGCTGACATGTTATTTCTTGTCTTCCTTTGTGGCCATCTCCTAATGTGCCGGGGATGGCATGGCACTGTTCATCCCCAGCACAGTAGGTGGAGGCATGGCATGTCACTAAACAACTTGCCACAGCCTCATCAGGCACTCTATTGACCAGATTGCCATGTGGCAATGGCCCAACTGTCAAAATGGTGTGGAGCAATGAAAGCAAAGAGACAGAGCTAATAAACTGCTGTAAACACAAAGAATAGCAAGAACACAATGAACTCAAAGAGAATAGACTCCGAAATGGAATCCATATACACCAAGGCTCAAGAGTGCGTACAAAGGTACAGGCTGTGGGCAACGAACAGCATATTGCAGTCTCTCTCTCCAGCAGAAATCAGAGACTAGAGTGTGCTTATACAACTGAATGAACAGTGGACAGGAGCAGCCAATATATAAACTATATACATTCAGCAAATACATAATAGGAATGGTTATTTTCTCTTGGAGTGAAAAGGATAAATGAAACCGTGCACAATGAAACGTTTCACCAATGAAATGTGTTTTGTGCTTCAACCTTGGTGAAACACGTTTCATGGCTACCATGATTAAATGCACCAAAAATCAGGTCAACCGGCATTAAATGCACATGATCTAGATGGGAAATGCCTTCTGCCTAACACATACTCTCAAATCATGGGTACAATGATGAAGAATGCATCATACCACATACAACAATGACAATCAGAGAGGACCATGGATGCCCAAGAAGTGGATGATCAAGCCACCACCAAGGTGCCTGAAAGCAATTAGGGTTTTTTCTTATGGGACACAAAAATTTTGGTAATCTTTGAGATTTGGACCTGTTATCATAAGTAAATTAAGATATAATAGGTAATGCATTTTTTTTAGCTTAACAATGTACACGCACCGTTCTTTCTTCTTTGCCCAAAGAAGATTACCTTGATGGCTCAAATTACTTTGGTCTTGCAAAGTGGATTGTATCCTTGAAACCTTTGATTTGTGGGCATTTGTTACCACCCCTATACCCCATCCATTGGAGGATCCTCGCATTGGTTCTATGATGGCCCAAGTAGCCCTTTGGGAGTGGTTGAACTCTAGAACTTTGAAACCAGTCTTCCTCCTCAGAAAGGGTGGTATAACCTGATTTAACAGTAATTACAGCAAGTAATTAATTCACATATAAAGTAAATGTACAGTTTGCCTCTTAATTCTTGGGCAATGGACAACTTATCGGCCCCAAAACTAGCACTCTTTTTCGATATTTCTATATCTTTTATTGCAAATGGATGGAGTACAACTAAGATTCACCAATCTCCTCCACTAATCCAAGTGCTACTTGCTATCATTAATGACCACCAAGTTTTCAAAACAATTTGCCCCTTGCTTTGCTTGGGAAATTAGCTTTTACCCTCCTTGTGAAACAAGTTTAGCCCCATATTGAAATTGGTTGACTGGCCCATTGAATCTCTCTAAAATTCTCCAATCTCAACTGCTAGAATTCATCTCTAGCCTTCAATTCTAAGCACGCATCTCGATGTATCTATCAAAACCCCAATTTCTGCTGTAAATTACAATTTACAACAGAGATTGACTGAAATCTCTTCCTATATGAAATAATTGACCTATACCTCACATGTATAAGTCAAATTTATATATTTGATTAACTTTTGATTAAATGCTAAGCAAAGCAATAAAATTTCATGTCCTCATGACAAACTACCCCCTTAAAATCCTTGCAATCATCCTTGATTGCATTGCAATGTGCTAAAGTATTGGAATTTCCCAAAAGGCATCATAGTAAAAGCAACATTGGCCACTACTATTAAACCATGCTAATGTCAAACACTTGCTGAAAATTTCTAGCCAGCATACATAAAACATAAGACTTGTAAAGAATTCAATATTGTTGTCGTAGAACCATAGCTGTATTAATGCATATTGATGCAAATGTATAATTTCAGACCCATACCCATCTGCATATCAACCGCAATGACTAGTATATTGAATAGTGACCTCATGGCACTCATACTGTCAACAAAATACCCTGGATGCATGCTTAATACATTTGAAATCCAATATACACGAGCTATCCATCACTGGAGAAGTGGAAGTAACCAACAATCTATAATCAACCTCTAATGATCATAGACTAATGCAAGCTGATGCATACTAATGCCAATGTATAGTTTTAGACCCATACCCATCTCCATATCAATTGCAGTGACTAGTACACTGAATAGTGACCTCATAGCAAACATATTGTCAACACAATACCCTAGATGCACGCTGAATACGTCCGAGATCCACTATACATGAGCTATCCATCGCTAGAGAAGTGGAAGTGCTACATCCATATTTTCTATATACGCATACTTCCTTTGCATAGGCTACATCCATATTTTCTATATGCGCATCAGCCTCAAGGATCTTGTCCTTTGTGTACAAAATAGAGAGTACTTTCTTGCATAAGCTACATCCATATTTTCTATATACCGGATCAGCCTCAAGGATCTTGTCATTTGTGTACAAAATAGAGGGTAATCTCTTGCCACCTTCCACAACCTCAAATGGAGCCTTGCTAATAAAACTAAACACGGTATTATTGTATGCAAACTCTACAAAGGCAAATACTGCTCCCATTATGACTTATACTCAGATACATAGCAACTTAAGAGATCGAGCACTGTAGAATTTGTCTATTCTAACTAACCATTAATTTGTGGATGAAAAGATAAAGAAACAACATACTACCGATATTTTCAAATAGCCCCTTCCAAAACAAACCGGTCATCTAAGGGTCTGAATCATTGATGATCAACTCTGGCATGCCACAATACTTAAACACATGCTGCAAAAATAAGTGTGCCATATGATCAATGTTTATCTTCCCCCTCGTCAAAATGAAATGGGCCTTCTTACTAAGCCTATAAATAATGGTCCATATCGCATCATTTCTTGTAGATGTCCTAGAAAGCTCAAAGATAAAATCCATAGCAATGCTCTATCAAGGCTTATTTGGAACAGACAAGGGTTCAAATAAACCTGGCATCTTTTGCCTCTCATACTCCACTTTCTGACACACAATGCACACCTTGACCAACTATTCAACATTGTGTCTCAAAGAAGACCAATGTCCCACTACTCTAGCTATAGCATCAATCTCTCTATGGCTTGCATAAGGAGCACAACTCTTAGTGATCACTTTAGGTCTCAAGTGCTTTGTGACACATAGTCATCTATGCATCATCAGAAAACCATCTCTAAGCACAAAGTATTCGTGCCTCTGGCCATTGCAAAGCTAACCATATACATTAGCAAAGTCCAAATTAGCAGCATACTCATCTTTCATTGCATCCAAGTCAAGGTGATATACCATAATGACAGTCAAGATCTAAGGCTTATGTGACAATGCATCAGCCACCACATTCTTTTTCCCATCTATATGCACAATCTAAATATACTAAAGGCCTCAAACTTCATCCCTTTACCACCCTCATCATTGTCTTTTACTGCCCCTTTGAAAGTCAAGTCCTTATATACTAGCTGCTGCAAAAAGCATACATTTACTGTATTTGCATGACTAGCATCCATTCCTTGAACCCTATAAGCACTAGGGGATGCAAATGCATTACCAAACTTGCCACTTTGTGTCCCAAGCATCATGCCAATGCTATTATACATGGAGTTTCGCATATTACCAGCCATACCCGCACACACTGAGCCTTGCACACCATGCGTTGGTTGTTGCATACCATAAGGAGTTATGCCATACATTCCTATATGCAATTCATGACCCACTATAGCATGAAAAATAGTGCCAACACCAAAGTATCCTAGCTGCCCCATCATTGCATGCATGCTCAACTATCCAAAGCCCATTGGATTTGTTGGGTTTGACTCACACCTACACTCACATAGGACTATTGGCGATCCACAATAGGACACTAGAACACATTTTACTCTTCTTAAGAGGTTTTTTTCCCCAATTACATTATTCTTTATTGGTGTGTTTAAATTTAATGCCAAATTGAAATTAGCTGGTTGGCCTCTTGAATCTCCTTGAAATTCTTCAATTTCAACTATTGGAATTTAAGACTTGGGCCTTCAATTTGAGCACGCATCCCAAGGGTAGCTGTCAAAACCCTAATTTCTGCTGTAAATTAGGGTTTACGACAGAGATTGATTGAAATCTCTTTCTATGATGACTCAAACTACTAGAAAATGCTAAGGGGACTTGAGAAATGGCTAGTGAATGAGAGAGAATGCTATAGAGAAAGATATTTTTGATTTTCTTCACAAAAACCAGCTCCAATTTGCTGCTAACCTAATCAGGAGAGTCCAATCTATAGTCACTTTTGGTCTGGAAGCCCAAAATGGTTGTCATCAACCTCAAGAGTCAAACTACTGTTACCTACCTATTTTGGCTCTTTTGGAATTGTCATGTGCTACTATAGGCTTTCAAACAGTTGTTTCCACCTACGCAGGTCTCCTATGCTATAGAAAAGTTTAGCAACCTCTATTCCCTCTTTGACAACCTCCTCCTCTCTCATAATGGTTGGAATAGATTTCAACAAGTCCCCTAAAAACGTTATTTCCACTTGCATGAGCAAGTTTTACCAAGTGGTAACCTTTTAATCCCATTTTCTAGCATTATCCAGCTTATTAAAATAATTTTTAAAATATTAATTCTGAAAATCAATTTAATAATTATTCTAGTGCTCAAAAAATCTAGTTAGCAACCCTGTGTTTCATGCTTGCACAAAGCACATAGAGGTTCGATACCATTTTGTTCAGGAGCGAATCATGGATTTTGAGTTACTAGTGGCCTGCTGTCCCACAAAGGACAATGCAGCGAATCTCTTCACGAAGCCTCTATCTCATACTTCCATGCTTCATCATATGAGATCTTCGGTTCTTCAACCAATCCCTAGGATCTAAGAGGGGGGTGTTAGCATGTATTATTTCAATCTATCACCTCCTAATTGTGAGCTCCATCAAAGTCTGACGGAGACATTGGAGCTCCAACTCTTTTTTGCCCATTCTAGAGTGTGCATTACACTTTCAGTAAGTCTTTTAGTCTATTCACACTGGCTGAGTGTTATTTTCCAGCCTTTGCATTTTCTTTTTAGTGCCTAGAGGGCGCATTCACTCCATTCAGATGAGGCAACCAGCTTATCTAGTAGGCAACAGCATATTAGTATTATTTTATTGCTGTTGGAGCACATCGGCCAGTTTTTAGGACATGTCGACACAGTAGTCGTTCAGTTTTTCTTCTTTTTTTTTGCAAATTCAGCACACTCCAACATACGAGACTCTCCTCTATTATCCAGTGCTTCCTTCCATCATCAACCTAATCCAGTGATCTCACTGATGCTTTGGGATGTATGCAAGGACTAATCAGTCTTCATTATATTCAGCATTCTTTTAGAGTTCAGTGCAGATTTTTCTCTTCCATTCACTTCTTTCATTGCAGTCTTTCTCTTCCCTCCTCTCTCCATGTTTTTCTTCTTCCATTGCACACTCTCCATTGTCTAGACTTACACATGTAGGGGCCATTGTATCCAGCCTTCTTTGCTTTCAGATCAGAGTTTTGTTTCTTAATCATCAATTGCATTTCCTTTTCCTCACACTCTCTCTCTTTCTCTTTGCATTCATGCTTCTGTACTATAGAGTCTAGACTCAAAACATCATCACCAAACGTGTTGCCCAGAGAGACTCTCAGCCTGCTGCGTTTTCTGTCCCTTCTGCCCTCTTCTCAGCCTAATCATTCTTGTTCACTTGGAGGCTATTGAGGACACAACCAATGTTTTATGTGTGCATACCTCTTCATCGAATGCAGCCCTTTTCCTTGCAAATTAGAAGGACAAATACGTCTGATTGCAATTACAAGGATCATCGGGACCAACAGAACAAAGGCCATGAGCAGTGTCATGAAGGCCCACAAGAACATGAGGATCATCATGACAACTGCCGAGATCGGGAGGGTCATTACGAAGACCATCGTGATTGTGGGATCATGAGGGTCAATGTGAAAACTAACGTGCTCGTGATGTAGATCAAGATGCGGAATGTGACCAGCCTCCCTCCCAAGTCCCCATCTGCTCGTGTTTCTTCCTTCCCATTTCCCTTTTGGGACGTCTATTCCTCATCTCAACCTCATGCCACCCCAAGTGCAAGTGTGTGCCCTTCCCAACCTTTCCCTTTACCAAAAGTTGGATGGGACCAATTATGTCATTTGGTCATGCAATGTCGATGCCATCCTCAATACCTTTGAGCTATGGGATTTTGAGAATTGTCCCTCATCTTGCTCATCTTTTGAGCATCCTTGGCTCATGGATAGTGACACATCCAATCATATGACATTCAAGTGCAATTGGCTCTAGGATCTCTATCATAAGTAGGGCTCCTTAACCGAAGCTGACATGTCATCAATGCCTATTTGTGGTGTGGATACCATGTTGTTACTTCTTAATCGTCCTCTTTCTAGCTTGACAGAAAAAGTCCTACATGTTCATGATTTAGGATTCCATCTCCTCCCAAAGTATGGCCTTCCTCGACTCCACACCTAGGTTATCTTGACCTAACATGAGGTTTTTGTGGAGGATGCTACTTTAGGAGCCATCATTTTGGATTGGATTTAAACAGCATGGGCTTTGCAATGTCCTCCACCACACCTCCCCCTTGTCTAACCTAGGCTACCTAGGCTATCTTCCATCCCAGAGGTGTTAGACAGTCATTTCCTGGACAGACGGTGGACAGCAGAGTACAGCAGAGTGCCACGTCAGAGTACCGATGTCAGCAGCCACGTCAGCAATCTGCGCAGGTGCCACATGGCAGCCCGCAATCGGACAAGACAGGCTGCAATCGAACAGTTTTTTTATTTTTCTGCAGTCGGCTGCATTTAATGCAGCCGACTTAAATGCAGCTAACTTGGTGCTGGGCATTCATTTCTTTTTGGCTATTTAAAGCCAATTGGTGGCACACTCCAGTCATTATTCATTTCAAATTCTGATCTTGAGATCTGTTGGCTGAGACAGACTATGCTCGGGCTGACGAAGATCGAGGTCATCAAGTCAGAGACATACGCAGATATTTCCTCTGCCCCCTTGTGTATTTCTGCACTCTTATACAGCATACTACACCGCAGATTTTATGTGTTTACACTGTCTCCTTTTCTCTCTCTCTCTCTTCTCTCTGTGTTCACTCTCTCTCAGTTTTTGTCCTACGCTTCCGCATCGCTGCACTCTAACATGGTATCAGAGTGGTCAAGATGGACTGACTAAGGGCTGAACCTATTTAAAGAGGAGATTTCAACGAGACACAAGGCTGCGTTTCCAGGATTCAAGGGTGAGCGGGAGGGCTGCGCATCGGATCAAGGCTGAAGCAAGCATGGGCGTGCGGGAAAGGGAGTCTAATCAGTGAATTTGCTGCAGGTTATTGCTGTTTGAAGGGGAGGAAGGCTTCGTTTGAGGCCTTCCATTGCAGATTTTACCTTTTCATCGCCTTCGGCAGGTGAAGAAGGTTTGGGCAACGGAGGAACCAACCCTAGAAGGTTTCGTTTTCACAATCAAAGAGGGCTGATTTTGCATTTGTGCAGGTATTTCACGTTAACATGTCTACAAAGACTGATTTGGAGTTCCAGGCGATAATGAACAGGAAGGTGCCTGTCCTACCAGCTCTTCCATTGGATCAAAAGCTTGATGGTGACAATTATTGCATCTGGCGGGTGATGATGTTGGCCATTTTGAAGTCTTATGATTTGGCTGAACTGGTGATGGAGGAGATTAACAGGCCCTCGCTAAGGGATGAGTCCAAAATCTCTTCCAATGCTCATGCGGAGTTGACCAATGCCCAATCTCATTGGGACAAATTGAATGCCAAGATTCGATCTTTTCTGTTTCTGTCTTGCACTACAGCCGTGATAGTCACATCGAGCACTTGACAGTGGCTCAAGAGATATGGCTGGAGCTCGATCAGATATACAACCAGATGATCCTAATGAAGAGGGTTTCTTTGGAGGTGCAGATACGGACCTTGTCCATGAATAAGTCTTCTTCGCTTTGAGAACACATCAACAAGCTTCGCCAGCTTCAGATACAAGTTCAAAATGCGAGAAAGCCTATTTCCTCCGAAGACATGGCGATCACTTTACTATCCCAGTTGCTGCCAGGATTCGGTACTTTTTATTCCGCTCCTATTGCATCACGGCGGGAGTCGACTCTTCGGTGGGAAGAGTTGGTTCCTATAGTCTTGGACCAGGAGGAACAGTTGAAGGGACAGAATGCTTCTAAATCGGAGGCTTTGGTTGGTCAACCCTCTCAGAAGAAGGGGAAGGACCAAAAGAAGAAGAAGGAGAAAAACAAATCCAAGGACAAGAAGAAGGAACCGACTTGCCATATTTGTGGAAAGACCGGTCATTGGAAGAAGGATTGCCCCTACAAAGACAAGAAGGACACCAAGAAGAAGGACACGAAAGATTCTGGAGCGGTGGCCGCACCCTCATCAGCTGCTTTTCTACACTTAGCAGTCATTGAGGACTCTACACTGAAGACTTCTGATGCTATGATGGCAACTCCCCAGGCTCGTAAGTGGATCATGGATAGTGGTGCCTCTCGGCACATGACTCCTCCTGTTGGTGTTGCCCATTTGCGACCTTCGCATGGGCAGATTCTCATTGGAGACAGCTCTTCTATATCTATTGCTGCGCGGAGTGAGATGTAGCTTATTCCAAATGGACGTGGTGGTATCCATGCTTCTGAGGTGTTGCATGTGCCAAGTTTGGGGTATCATTAACTTTCGGTCCATAAGATTTGTGCTCTTGGCCTCTTGGTGGAATTTGACAATGATACTGTTCGAGTCCTTGATCGTGGATCGAGAAAGGTTCTCTCTGCAAGGTATGAGGAGAATGGCGTCTACAAATTGAAGTCTTCTTCAACTCTTACTTCTCAAACACAATCCAAGCTATGGCATGCTCTGTTTGGCCATCTGAACTACGAGTACCTTCAAAAGGCATCACGAGGGTCATTTGTCCGAGGATTGCCGGACATAGTGATGAGCCATCAGCCATGTGTGTCCTCCATTCATGGAAAACTGCATCGAGATGCGATTCCCAACAAAGCTTCTAGGCAATCTACTTCACCCATGGAGCTTGTATCTACGAATCTTTGTGGCCCGATGAGGACCAAGTCCCTGAAGGGAAGCTTGTACTTCATGTTGATCATAGATGACTACAGCAGGATGACTTGGGCCTATTTCTTGACTTTGAAGTCGGAGGCTTTCTCTCGCTTCAAGGATTGGCTTCTCTTTAAAGAGAACCGTTATGGCCGGCGACTAAAGACCTTGCGTTTAGACAAGGGAGATGAATCTATGTCTAACGAGTTTGCTCATTTTTGTATAGATAGGGGCATTCACCAGGAGTTTGCTAACACCAACACTCCCCAAGAGAATGGCATTTTGAAGCAGAAGAACCGAAGTGTGATCAAGATGGCACGCACCATGATGGAGCACCGACAGACACCTCAATTTCTGTGGGCCAAGGCAGTGGCTACCGCAGTCCACATCCTCAATCGATCTCCCACTTTGGCCATTGGCAGGATGATACCTTTTGAGGCTTACTTCGGGACTAAGTCTGATGTCTCTTATTTCAAGATCTTTGGGTGTGACGCTTATGTGCACATTCGGAAGACACAGCGTGATAAGTTCAAGGCACTTCTCGATGACAGGTTTTTGTTGGCTATAGCTTCTAGTCCCAAGGTTATTGTTTGTTTGATCCCGTCAAGCGAGATGTCTACACGAGCCGAGATGTGCGGTTCGTGGAAGTTCTGGCCATAGAGGGGGGTGAGGAGCACCCCGTTCTTGGAGATCCAAGGGAGAGTTGGGCTCCCGAGACAGCTCCTTTGGAGCCAGAGTCTTTTGATGGAGATTCTTCTTCTAACTCCGAGTCTTCACTTCCACCGGCCACCCCTGAGGAGCTTCCGCCGATGGATGTTCTTGAGTCTTCAGCAGATGGAGAGCAACGGGGAGAGGTTCTTCCTCCTCCTCGTTGGGCGCATGACACACTCCGAGATTCAGGGATCGAGGGGGTCCCTGAGGAGTGGGAACCGCACGATGGACCGCAGCGGTCATGGAGGAACCAAGCACATTCTTTGGAGCTTGTTTGCTCCAACTATTGTTTGCTGGCCCGTGTTATGCAAGATCCAGAGCCCATTTCAGTGAAGGAGGCTTTGCAAACTGATCATTGGCGGAAGGCCATGGAGGCCGAGTTGGAGGCTATTGAGAGGAATGACACTTGGTCACTTGTGCCTCGTCCCTCTCACAAGAAGGTGATTGGTGTCAAGTGGGTCTTCAAGACCAATTACCTTAGTGATGGTTCTTTCGACAAGCACAAGGCTCGCCTTGTTGCTAAAGATTTTGCTCAACGCCCAGGCATTGATTTCCATGATACTTTTGCCCTCACTACTCGTATGGCGACTATTCGAGCTGTTCTTGCCTTGGCTGACCATAGGAGATGGCCTGTCTATGAGTTGGATGTGAAGTCGGCCTTTCTGAATGGTGACTTGCAGGAGGAGATCTATGTTGAGCAGCCTCCCGGCTTTGGGTCCTCGGATGGAAAAGTTTACAGATTGAAAAAGGCTTTGTATGGCCTTAAGCAGGCTCCGCGTACATGGAACAAGAAGATTGACTCATTTCTTCAATCGAAGTTGGGATATCGGCACTCTAAGGCCGATCCGCAGCTTTATGTTCACACTTCCGAGGTTAGTCGTGTGTTGTTTGTGTTATATATTGATGATTTGATTCTGACAGGGGATCATGCACAGAAGGTCCGAGAGACCAAGACAGCTTTACATCGAGCATTCAAGATGACGGATTTGGGGCTTCTTGATTTCTTTTTGGGTCACGAGATTTATCAATCTCAAAGGGGATTTTCATCTCTCAGCAAAGGTACATTCAAGAGCTCTTGGTGACTTTTGAGATGGAGACTTGTCGGCCCATTACTACTCCTATGGATCCGAATTGGAAGGCCACTTCACACTCAGATTCTCCCGTGATAGATGCTTCACGCTACCGTCAGTTGATTGGATCCTTGATTTGGCTTCTAAACACTCGTGTTGATCTTTGTTTTGCTGTGGGTCTTTTGGCAGGGTTCATGACTGAACCCAAATAGGTGCATTGACAGGCTGCCCTGTGGATTCTTTGGTATTTGAGGGGGACCCCTGACTTAGGGATTTCTTATCCCACAAGTTCAGATGCTTCAGATCTCGTTCTTGCAAGTTGGAGTAACTCGGATTGGGCTGGCAATGTGGACCACCGACGGTCTACTAGAGGCTACTGTTTTACCTTGGGTACAGGTGTTATCTCTTGGAGTAGCAAGAAGCAACCCACGGTAGCCCTTTCTTCTACTGAGGCAGAGTATCGGGCTGCATCGTCCACCACATGTGAGGTTGTGTGGCTTCAGATATTGTTGGAGGAGCTTGGCTGCCCCCAGCCTCATCCTACTCTTCTACGGTGCGACAATGAGAGTTGCATTGCCTTGGTACGGAATCTTGAATTTCATGCCCCAACGAAGCACTTTGAGATCGAGTATCACTTCATTCGGGAGAAGCTTCTCAATGGGACCATTGATGTGGAGTATTTCAAGACGGAGGATAATCTTGCAGATTTGTTTACGAAGGAGCTTCCCCAGGCTCTTCTTCGGCAGCATTCCAAATCCCTCAGTCTTTTGACCCGTCCAGGATCTGAGAGGGGGTGTTAGACAATCACGTCTGTCCAGCAGAGTATGGCAGAGTGCCACGTCAGAGTACGGATGTCAGCAGCCACATCAGCAATCTGCACAAGTGCCACGTGGCAGCCTGCAGTCGGATAGGATAGGCTGCAGTTGGACAGTTTTTTATTATTTTTCTGCAATCAGCTGCAGCCGACCTGGTGCTGGGCATTCTTTTCTTTTTGGCTATTTATAGCCAGTTGGTGGCACACTCCAATCATTATTCACTTCAGATTCTGATCTTGAGATCTGTTGGCTGAGACAAACTATGCTCGGGCTGACAGAGATCGAGGTCATCAAGTCGGAGACATACGCAGATATTTCCTCTGCCCCCTTGTGTATTTCTGCACTCTTATACAGCATACTACACCGCAGATTTTCTGTGTTTACACTGTCTCCTTTTTTTTTTTTCGTAAAAGGTAATTGTATTAATTACGAAAAATACAAGATTACTTGATTACAAGATAGTTGATGACACTAAGCCATCAGGTGAAAAAGTTCTCTCGCTCGCTCTCTCTCTTTCTGATTACAAGAGGCACAAGGGCCCTAGGCCAACGTGGGGAAAATCCCAGTAGTAGTGTACTAAAAAGTTACACGAATCATGGCAACGACCCAGAGGCAATTGCCATATGCCAAGGAAGCAAATCCTCCCGAGGGAGCAAGTGAGCATGTCGGATGAGATCTAACTGCCAGTGCAAGAGGCCTTTAAGCCTGGCAACATGGCGCGGTACATTAGAGGCCGAATCAAAGAGAAAAGCATTGCGCGTGGTCCAAATGTGCCAGCATCCCCAGTATCTGAAGAAGTGAAATAGTATCTTCATATGCAACTGTGGCGGTGTGAGATACTTCGGGCGCCCAAAATCTCCTTTTCTCTCTCTCTCTCTTCTCTTTGTGTTCACTCTCTCTCAGTCTTTGTCCTACGCTTCCGCATCACTGCACTCTGACAAGGGGTTCCTTCCCATCCCCTACCATTTCCTTTGGTGGTTCCCTTAAAACCCCCATCCCTTTTAGAAGGGGATATCAATATCAATTATGTGGTTGTAGAGTCCCTGGCCCTTCTTCGTGTTTCAAAGGGGGCATCGCCAAGATCATGAGGAGTTGTTTCAAGCTTTTTCATATTCTCAAGACCCTTACATCATGCAACAACTTCTTTTCCCCTTATCCAAGTCACCGTTCCTTGCTACTAGCATGCCCATTGCATGCCCTTAGGTCCTTGATTTTCATTCTTGGCAAGTAAGCTTTTCAATGTCTTCAATTCCATAGCTCCTTGCCATCATCATTAGGTTAGGTTAGTGATATGGCTTATCCATTCCCAATCAGAAACCATTTTTGTGGCCCATTTGAAGCCTTTCCACTTCCATTAACAAGTCTAGGCCAACCATTTCTTTGGCTTTTCATCTGAAGAGGGGATCACAGTACCTGGTTGGATGGACCTTTTCTTAGACAAACAACATCGACATCAATGTCTTCCGGCCTTCCACTAGTTCTTCTACTATGCTCAGATCCATTGTGAACCCTTGGAGCTCTCTTTGGAGGTTGTTCGCAACATTCGAGTTTCCTCTTTTGCAAATTGTGCCCCTCTAGTGTTCCATTCTTTCTACTTTGGCCTTCAATCACACCCATGATCTGAGAGGGGTTGTTACCAAGTATGTTTTTTTTAATTCCTTTGTATCCATCTTGTGGTTGTGAGCTTCCATCAAAGTCTATCGAGGACATTTGGAGCTCTGGTACTATCTCTGTTCATCAGTCCTTTGCATATTACAGCAGTTGTCATCCCCAGCACATCAGACGGAGGCATGACATTTCACTAGGCATCCTGCTGCAACATCATGAGGCACTCGTATCTATATTTTTACTGACCAGATTGCCATCTAGCAGTTGCCTGGCTAGCGGCACTTTTGTCCGTGCAGGTCAGCCTATTTGTCAGGCAACAAGGCATCCAGTCCGCTGATTTGATTGCCATCTAGCAGTTGCCTGGCTGGCAGCACTTTTGTCCATGCAGGTCAGCCTATTTGTCAGGCAACAAGGCATCCAGTCCACTGATTTGACTGGTCTAACCTGCTTTTATGGCAACTTGACCAGTTTGCTGTCCATCCCCTTTATATAGGACTGCTTCTCTTTCACCACTTCATGTGATCAGCTTTTCCTTTCCCTGCTGCCATGATCATTCTGTCCAGCCATCGTCATCATTTTCCCTCTGCTCTCTCAGTCAGATCCTCTCTCTCCTACTTCACAGTCCAGCACCCTTACTAAAGTGGCATTGTCCACACTTGCACGGGCTGTTGTATCCATCCTTCATTGGTCTTGCTTCTTCACTGCACACTCACTAATGCCTTAGACATGTGCTTCTAAAAGTGACACATTTTGGGAAGGATCTGTATATTATGTATGGTGGTCACAAAGCTCATGGCTTACTGGGTATCCATGAGACATGCAGTTTAATGGCGTTGTGGTACAAGGATTGACCTAGCAACAGTTGTCAAGGGGAACTCAAAAATCCCAATGGTTCTTTTATCAAATCACCCAGCGGCACCTCAGTAGTCTTCATGTTACTAGGATCATCGTCTCTTATCATTTACATATATATTCTCTCTCATTCTCTGAGGAGCAAGAGTGCCATCCACATAATGGACTGCACATTCTGGTAAAAAGTTTTCGAGGCTACAAAAGAGGACCCATCCTGAGTAGGTGAGCAATCTTCACACATATAGTCAATAGTAATTAATTACCACCAACAGATCATTCACATAGCACTTGCTCATCCACATTGTCCAGTTCAAGTACTTATATGGCCTGCATGGATCCAAAATTGCTTCTTCAAAATGCCAACCCTGAATTTATGAAGTTCCAAATAAAATTATGAAGATCTTTTCTAGCCACCATTATGCCTTCATAAATTTGAGAGCATGGTCACAAGTAACGAGCTGGATGGGTCCTCCAGATGCAGAAAGAACATTTTTTGTAGCAAACTTGTGGAGGGGATGCATCCCAAAAAGAGGGGATATCCCCTATCCCATCCCTCATAGCCACACACCCCTCCTCCTTTTATCCCCTTGCCAAGGAAATCCTTTTTTTTTTTGTTTGAGAGAGGAGGCTCAAAGACAGAAATTTTTTCCCCACTTTTGGGTAGTCTCAATGCCACCATTTTCTTCCCCTTTCGTGCACATAAAACACAAAGATCTGAAATTTGGATTTCAAACGGCCCACATCAGAGACACGCACATGTGCACACTCATATTTGTCACACAATACAATGACAATGGAGTCATGAATTCACACATGTATATTGAAGTTTGTTGTGATATCATGGCGCATTCTCAATTTTAATTGTTGCTTTTTCAAAACTTGATATTTAAGTTTAATACATATTCTCGAAACCATCTCATCACCCCATCCCCATCCCTTGCTTTTGGCCATCCCCATCCCACATCACTTGTGACTATGTGTGAGTGAAATATAATTTAAAACACAAAACAACAACAAATAAATGTTACAATACACTTGAGCTACTATCTTGCATGGATTAGTACAATAGAACATGCCTTTTTTCTCAAGCCTGAAGTTCCTGGTTTTTGACCTTCATACGGAGAGGTATCACATGTCACGGTCTTAAAGATTGTCATTTTTCGTAGAACTAGAACAAGAAACAGCCAAAAAAATATGCCTCCAAGAAGAGCTCCGAAAATTATCACTGTGAAAAGGACATCATAGTTACAAGAGAATTGAGTGAAACTAGTTAGAGCAAGAACGCATTGCAAGAAAAACTGCATCTGCACTCTTTTCTCCCTTACATGCTAAAATCAACAGGCCAAATATATTACACATTATGACAGCACACGCTACAATTGAATCAGGCTGTGTCCTTAAGTATAAACCTCCTCTTCAACTTGCCTCCATAATTCAAGGTCATGTTCAATGCATAAAACTCAGCCATTGCTTGTATAACGCACCTTGTTGCAATTTGAACAGCACAGCTTTGTATTTTACAACCAACTGCTTTTCGAATGTCTTTTAGATGGAACATGACATTTTGAAACTATCCTTATGTTTTTTGCATGACACTACATATACAAGCATACTCCTTGAACTTGGTTTATACATTCAAAAGCATGTATAATACACACTGGACCAAGTAATCATGCACAAAGTGCTTCTCCAAATACACATCATGCAATCTGAACAGTCCAACTTCAATTTATTTAACCAATTACTTTTGAAGATGTCTTCTATCGGAATTTGTTAATTTTTGTAGTAACATTTTGTAGTTGTTATAAATAGAAGAAAACCCAACTCACTTCTGACAATAGATACAACGCCCTTCAAGCAACCAACTACCATCTTTTCCAAACAATTTGTTGTGGTGTTTCCTTCTCCCTTAAAGAATAGTCCAATTTTTCACAGCTGGTTACAAAACTGTCAAGCCATAAATTATGTTGATGATCCTGGTTTTGCTGGAGTGTGCATGCATTTGTATGTGCATTGGGTTTTTCTTTTTCCGGGGCATTGGGCAGTGCACAAACACACACATGTGCTGAGTTATCACAAGAAACTTTAATTCTTTGTTCAGCGAGAAATTCCAGGCTAAATTTTAGCTTACGTTTGGCTGCTTTGTTTAGTGTGAATTACTAATATCGAGATCAACAAATTACAAGGCAAATCTTTACTTAGCAAAATTTGTTCAACTTAATGTATTTATATAGCAACTTAATGTATTGCATATGAGATAGCAGGAAGTTTAGCCCATGTTTGGCTGCTTAAGATTACATCTTCGACTCCAATATTAATAATTAGTAATTACTACAATGTGATATTGAAATCTTCACCTAAAACAAAATTTGATATTAATAATTAGTAATTACTACAATGTGATATTGAAATCTTCACCTAAAACAAAATTTGTTCAACTTAAGCTAATGCATATAGCAACATCTTTCATAGAAAAATCATTGATAGCTAAAGGACATTGCAAACACAAGATAGAAGCAAAAATCACTTACCTGCCCTTGGCTAGTCCCTCTATAAGGTGGCTTGTACATGTGCAAAGCACGGAAGCCTGAGAGAAACAGCCAGTAAGGATGATACTCGCAACCAATCCAAGAAGAATGCTCAGTGAGAAAGGGGTCTGTACAAGTAAATGTACCCTCAAGATTCTATCCCAATGGCCATGCTACACACACAGACACACAAGATTCTATCCCAATGGCTGTGCTGCACGTGTGCATGCGCACACACAAGATCGATCTGGATCCAATGCACAGTCTCCAATGAAAAAAATGCTAGCAGCTCTCTAGATAGTTCCATGCTATAAGATTCGCAATCTCTGAGACAATGGTAGCAACACAGGTGCTTGTCAATGCAAGTAGAGCTCAATAGTAGTAGGATCCACAAGTATCATCATACACTAATATGGGTCCAATGTAAGTGGGCCAGGCAACTAGCTACCCCCCCTCCCCCCCACACACACATAATGGTAGCATGCACATAATCTATACCACAATATAAACCCACTAAATTTCCACCTACACTTGCTAAGGACAAGCAATCCACAAACAACTGAAAGCACTCATGGCATAGATGACTTATGAGGTTGGCATGCCAGTAGCCAAAAGATTATAAATAAATACTTTGCGTGGGTTGCCATGAGGTCCTTTTCATATTGCACATAATAGTGAACAGAATTTGTTAAAACAGCGCAACTAATGTTTTCTACATCTTTGCCATGAGTGGTTCTTGTTTTCAAAATTGATGCCCCATAAGTAGGGATACAATTCATGCCTTTCATCTAATTCTGCAAATGACTGTGTATTATTGTACTTTGGTAAGGGCAATGCTTTTATCCCCTATTTAAGTCTTTTTTAACCCTATGATAGTAAATCTATTAGCAGATTGTACATGTCATGGTTTACAGTCTGTGCTTTAAGTGGGATTTTTGTGTTTTGTGCCAAGGAGGGCTTAGGCTGGCCGGCCTAATTTTGGGTGCCAGTTCTGAGCTGGCCAACTGGTATTCTGCCCCCCCAGTTTGGACTGCCCGACTAGTTATCTACATTGGTATTCTTCTTGCCTTTGTATAGGTAGGCTCCCTCCTTGTCATTCTTTCACTTCAGTTGCTTCTTGGTGGAAGGAGGAAGACCATGCCAACTATCGACAACTCCAGCCTGAGCTTTGTACTGACTTGTGCCTTGATATATGAATTCCATTTCCCAAGCATATTCTCCTTGAGTACTTTTGTTCTTTGCATGTCCTCCTTCCTTCTTTGTGTTTATTACAGCAGTTTCTCTCATTTCCATTGCTGCTCCCTATTCTAACATGGTATCAAATGATTGTGTTAGTGTTTGGGTGCTGTTTTCTGCTGCAAATCTGAGTCTTCTTCGTTTTGATGCTGAACTTACCTGCGATTGACTGCTGTATACTGTTTTCCAGGCTGCACGTCTGCTATTCTTGCTTGATTCAAGCTGTTTCCTGCCCCGTCACACTCTACGCTTGACCAACAACCCCTGAGTTTTCAATTTCTCTCTGTCCTACAGGGCTGGGCTGCTAAGAGGACATGAAATTTTGATGCTTTGCTTAGAATTTGATTAAGTGTGATTAAGTATTAATCAAATGTGCAAATGTGAGGTGCACACGTGATAAGTAATGTGAGGTGCACATATGATGTGTAAGTTAGTTATTTCACAACAACAGGCCAAGGATCCCAAGATCTTAGTGGGTGTCAAGGGCAAAAGTTGTAATAAGTTATATTAGTCAAGTACTAGGTGTACCTGGTGACAGATTTTGGCCCCGTAAGTGTCAATGGTTGTAAAATATTACACGGCGCAGCGAACAGAATCTGAGAAAGAGATAGAGAGTACACAACAGATAAGAGGAGAATCAATAAATTCTTTAACTCCAAACAACTGATACAAAGATGGCTCTGTCCACCCGTGCGCTTCCACTGTGTGAAGCTTAGATGGCGATCTAGACAGAAGATAGGTGAAGAGCTTAAGGCTAGCTAGAACAACAACTCTGACTGGGTGAAAGATAAGTGAATGATGGCTGCGAAAGGGTTTAGCTTTTATAGCCCGCGAAGGTCGTTAGGTCGGCCTGCTGACCGACCTACCATATGAGCCTCCACTAGTCGACCAGGGAATATTCCCTTTACCATCGGGCCAAGGGGGCCGCTGGCCCCCTTGGGACCCCCCAGCCAGGGGCCACTTCCGCGGCCCCCGGACCCCACAATAGGGGCCCCTTTTAACTCCCTTACCACGCAACTCAATGCAATGTGCCTCGAGTTGCTACCAGCTTAACCACTCCGTCTAACCCAAAGATTAGACCCACAACAGTCACCTTTTTGCCATCCGGTCACATAGACCTCATCTGATATACAAGTCAGGACTCAACCAATGTCCGGACTCACATTTGGCTTCTCCTCATAATGGGGGCCTTACAACTTTGAGCACCATGGATCATTGGTAGCACCTAATGAGGGTGGGGCATTGATCATATCTAACAATGGTGACACTTTCTTTTAATTGCAAGTAAAATGTGGCTGATTATATTACTCAAAAATTGATTACAACAGAGTGCAACAGACTAGCTGGAGCTGATGCAAGGGTCACAAATACATCATGTATACAAGCCTCTAAAGGGGGTCTAAGGGGGATGGGGCCAAGAAGCCATGGAGGAGGGGTGTATAGCCATCTGGGGCTGCCTGCTTGCATCATGAAGAACAAGTCTTGGCCGTCCCAAGTGCGCAGGAGTGAAAACGGAGCTCCTGGCAACTCCAGACTCGCCCTGCACCTGGTCCCACTAGCCGTAGAGGGAGTGGATGATGGAAGTCCAAAGCTCTGCCAAAGTCACCTATACTGAAAGGCTCTTCCCGCCAAAAACCTCCTAATAGCGTGCCTTCCAAATGTGCCATCCAGTAAGACTTCCTACGATCTCCCATACCTCAGAATGGTCTATTGTGGACTCCAGTACCTAGCGGCTGGGTAAAGCCTCCAAGCCGGCCACTGCACAAGACCCAGCCTCAATGATGAAGATCATGTCCTGCATCCCGGCCTCATACAAAAGGTGACGGCCCTGACTGACTACCTGCTAACAGAAAGCTCCCACAAGATACATCCAAGACTCGGTGCCAAACGGTGGAGAATGCGGCATGCTCCTCTCCACATGAGCTGTGCCGCCTCACACGACCAAAGGCAGTGCTTCGGAGTTTCCAGAAGCTATTGTGGGCAGCGTTTACACCCTCCATCCTGCTGCATCTAGACTAGCCAACTCCCCACCGCCGGACCTCCATGTGCGAAAAGCCATAGGAAGTACGATACCCTCCTCCGCCTCCAGCTGTCCCATAGGCGGCGCCAAAAAGTCCAACGGAAGGCATCTGTGATGTTGTGCTCCGCCCAGTATCTGCTACGCAAGGGCGCCCAGTCCATGTCCTCCTACATTAGTACATGTCTGCCAATCCTGACTGTGTATTCCAAGAACCTCAGTGGCTTCTTAACGACCGCAGTGGCCGGCGCCATAGCCACTCTCCAAGGTCCCACTGCAGCTCATCAAGTGGCCTGCTCTCCCATATCCAAAGGTGCCACTCCTGGAACTCCTCCCAAAACACATAAGGTGCACCAAAAGTCGAAGACCACGTAGCCCGCTCACACGTGACTTAAGGAAGTAAGACATCGCCTCTGCAAAGAGTAGGAATAGATACGGGGCCAAAGGACAGCCCTGTCGAACAGATCTCTCTAGTCGAAACTCCTCCCCCTTCTTGCCACCTATAAGAACCCTACTGGTAGCCGATCTATAAAGTGCAAAGACCCCATGGATCCATGCCTGGGGAAAGCCCAACCTCACCATGGTGCCCCTGGAAAGTCCCAATCAACCCTATCATAAGCTTTCTCAAAGTCCAAGGGAAGTATAGCCAAACCCTGACCACTGTGCTGGGCCCACTTAGTCGCCTCAAAGAAGGTGAACACATTGTCTAGGATGCTCCTATCCTAGACAAGACCTATCTTTGTCATGAATGATGTCTGGAAGCACGGGGCGGAGTCGCTTACTGATCATCTTGGCCAGTGCCTTATAGGCCGCTGACAACAAGGTGATCAGTCTCCACTGGGATAGCTCCAACAGGTCTCCCCCGTTGGGGAGGAGACTAATAAGACTTGCCGATAGATTCCCTTGCATCCGTCTTGAGCTGAAAATCTCCTGAAAGGCTAGCAATAGGTGGTCCTTCACCACCTCCCAGTAGGTAGTGAAGAAGGCCTTAAAAGGCCATCCTCTCCCGGGCATTCGTGCCCGTCCTGTGCAAGGAAAGCCTCCTCTAATTCCTTCTCTATGAAGGGGTCTAGGAGGGAGCGTCCCATCTCCTTTGTGACAAGGGACGAGATGTGGTCCCAAACCTGTTGTCTATAGCGTTGTCTTCTGGCAAAGACTGCCTCCTACTGGAAAATGTGTCTGTAGTAATCAGTGGCAATCTCCATCACCTCATCTGGGCTAGAGCAAATCCTCCCATACTGGTCCTAAAGGTTGCGAATATGCTCTCCTGAGGTGCGGGGCTGATCCACTTGCAAAAACTCCTTGCACATTGCGTCCCCCTTCTGCGCCCAAAAGGCTGTTGAGGTGCGGAAGGAATACTCCGAGCGCCTCTCCTCGAGGCCGGCGAGGGCTGCCAGTGTACGCACCTCCTGTGCATGGAGAGTGGGATCCCCTGGTGCCTCCTGGAGTAGTCTTTGCGTGGCTACTAGGTCTCACCGGAGTGCTCTCTCCTTCTCCCAGCTATGTTGCCTGGCTTGTAGAGCTGCCTCCTAACAGATCTTGCTCCATTCGGCTAGGACCTCTACAACCTCCTCTGCGATCCGGCCCCTCCTGTCCCACTCCCTAGTCCAGAGCTGCTCAATCTACCTTCTCATCTCCTCCCTCTTGTAGACCGAGTTAGGGATCCAACAAGATCATGTATCCAGGGCTCAAGCTGGGGCATCAAGTGTCAAGAGAATCGGGCACTGATCAGACAAAGTGGTGCCAGCCAATTGTCCTACTTGGCCTCCACAAAAGCATCCCCAATCTCCCATATAAAACCTGTCACCAGGTGATGATACTTTTTGTAATTGCTTTCCTTATTTACTTATATAAATATTTTATTTTTCTTTTCTTTAGGTGTTGTTGCTTTTTACCCCTAGAGTTCTCTTGGGGATTAAGCCAAGATTTTTGCATGGCCAAAAGAGGCAGCCATTGGAACAAATTGGACTAATGGTTTGTTTAAGCCTTAGGACTGGTTCCTTATTGAATAGGCACTGAAGAATAGAATGCCAATGGTTTAGGACTATGTGCTTAGCCACTAGAGATGGTGCAGGACAATGAGCCTAGCCAATACAAAAGATGCACATGTGAGAATGCTCACGGAATAAAAGTCGCCGTAACTAAGCCACATTACACTTTTTAATGTGGTTGCAATGATAAAAGTTGCTCAAAACAACTTGAGGAATGCAAGGATCACTATCCCTAAAATTTTCGAGAGTTACTATTTTTGGACCCCAAAATCTCTTCACGTCATTATCTTCGTTTTTGCACGAGGATTAATTCTCCGGTTTGTGTTGAAGTAAAATTTTGCACCAATCATGGAGAATTTAAGACCCGGAATGTTTAAACGGAAAAATTGTTATATGTACGCCATGTGGCACAAATTCCCAAAAGAGAGAGAGAGAGAGAGAGAGCATTAAAAAAAACGTAATAGGCATAAGGGGCAAATCTGAGAATGAAGTTTTGAGGAGCTGAGGGCAAATTGCTACAAGTTCATCAACTATGGAGAGTACTTCTTCATCTTTGACTCACGTACGGAAGTAGAGCTTGCTCCCTCTGATCAACTCTCTCTCTATTCTCAAAGGAAATGCTCTCCATGATGGGCTGATTCCATCGAAGGTACAATTCTGTGTTTGCTTTGCACTTCTGATGAGGCAAGAGCCTCACTGTCAAGGTTCAGGAGCAGCTATTGGCTTCTCCAATATAGAAACTAAAGAAAGTAATGACCATGCCACACAAGAATAGGGTTTTTCAGCTCTGATTTAGCGTTGTTTGTGGAATTGTTTTACTGCTGGAATGATGCCAGGGTAAAAGAGATGTTGTTCTGGATATGCTAGACAGTAAGAACAGTGAATACAGAGTTCTACAGATTGCAATTCTGCACATTAATGATTGAGTTATGGTCACAGAAAATGCTTTCCTAAAATGGATGTTGTTCTGGATATGCTGGACAATAAGAACAATGAATACAAAGTTTTGCATACTACAATTCTGCACATGAATCATTGAGTTATGGTCACATAAAATGCTTTCCTAAAAGGGATGTTGTTCTGATCATGTTGTACTGTCCTTATGCAGCTGGGATTTACTCAGAAAAGATGAAAACCAACTGTTCACAGATTATGTATTTTGGAACATTTCCTTTTTGTAACTTTCCATCTTTTAATTGATAAAGAAATACCAAGAGGGGCGCCGATCTTCGGGGCCAATCTGGTGTTGAGTGAGGGAGTGAGGGGTGTGTGTGTGTGTGTGTGAAAAGACCATGTATTAATTGAAGGAACTACCGCTTTATGTGAGTCATAGCCCGGTTTCATGGTTCCATCCCAAAGATTTGAATTCTTTTCTGTAAGAATTTAAGCTCGAACAATTTTGGGTGAAAAGGCCATACACACAGGTTTTATGGAGATTACAAGACTAGAGAGATGGTAGACATAAACAAAGGCAAAGAAAAACTCCCCCATGAAGAGGATTTAAGCTCGAACAATTTTGGGTGAAAAGGCCATACACACAGGTTTTATGGAGATTACAAGACTAGAGAGATAGTAGACATAAACAAAGGCAAAGGAAAACTCCCCCATGAAGAAGAGAGTTCTTCTTCTGCTCATAGACACCGAAGAGAGAGTATTGGTGCACAAGTGTCAACACCTTGTAGAACCGACATTTAACCACAGGATGAGGAGCAAGAACAAGAGGACTTGTTTATAGCACAACTCCTTATTATGGTTGGCTCTTTCCAACAACTTGTAAAGAATCCTTGAATACAAAAAATTTTGAAGTCACAAAATGAGGATTCTCAAGCTGAGTCATCACATCATACCATGGAGCGCTCAAAAATGCAAACCTCTAATGTGCGTGAGCATGTGGAAAAGACACCAAACTTGGAGACAGGTCCAGTGCAACAAGAAGCACAAGCACAGGATCAGGGAGTAAATGGTCAAGGCACTTATGCACAAGTGGCACAGCAGACTATTCCTCCTCAGTTTGCTACTTATCCTCAACACTTTGGTGGTGGGTCAGTTTTTCAAGCAATGGCTAGATTACCTACAGGTTATCAGGGATACTTGCCAAGAGGGCCACTAGGAATGATGCCTATTGAGACAGTGAACCCACTTTATGCTAATATTGGTCTATAGCACGGTTATCAAACTTTGCAGAGTCCTTATTTGATACCTGGAGTACAAAATGCAACGGTTGGTTTTTTTCAGCCTAGTGGGCATATGGCAGCTAAGACAGGTGAAATGAATGTTGATAATGTGCCTAAGGGACTCCCCTTTTTACAGCCACTGTCTATGACAACCTGACACCAAAAAGTGCAAATCCTAAAGACTATAAAGAGGGTGGTCAGGCATTAAAGTTTGAAACCTTCAGTGGTATGCAAGATAAGTTGAAAGCTTTGACATTTATACAGTAGTTTGATGCAACTTACACTGGAGGGAATTTTACTAAGACTTCTAAGGTACGGAAGGCTACAACTTTTTTGAAAGGTAATGCTTTGCAATGGTGGAACATATTGTTGATGCAAGGATATGCACCTGCCACTTGGGTCCATTTCAAACAATTGTTTGCAGCCTCATGGTTAACTAACACATTTGAAGTAGATGTCATGACTGCATGGCATAAATTGGACGCGGCAAATTGTACGGATTTAGAAGAGTACAATAAGAAATTTTGTGAAGCACTTTTGCCCGTGAGTTCTTACAGGACAATGCCCCTGTCAGAACAAATTGAAAAGTACTGTTGTGGTTTGCCCGAAGCCATCATGGATTATTGTACCAAGACTAGGGTTACAAATATGGTACAGTCAATTGAAAATGCTGGTGTGGCACATGCATTGTTGAAAGGAAAAGCTGACAGCTTTTAAGGCACTGAAAAGAAGGATTCTCAGTTTAAGCAGGATCCTGGCAAGAAGAAGAAGCAATTTCAAAAAAAGACTAGCTTTACAAAGAAGTCTTTTTGGAAGAAAAGATTTCAGCAGCAACCTCAAACTTCTTTTAAACACGGCAAAGGACAGAAGAGGCCACTTTTTGGTAAATCATTTGAAGAACGAAAGGCTTTAATGATGGCTAGGAAATGCTTTATATGTGAACAAAAAGGCCATATTGCTTGTAAGTGCCCACAACAATCTTCTAAAGATGCGGAGGATAAAGATGCGCCAAGTAAAAAGAAGCCCAACATTGGCTTAGTGCCTGATATGGTGGGAGATCAATCAGCTATTGATGCTACAGAATTGTGCAGAGCTTGGGGAAAGATCAAAGATTCCACAATGCTTATTTTCTTTGATCCTGGAGCTCATGCAAACTTTATCTCACCGGCATTGACAGCTAAGCTGGGTATACGTCCGGAGGAAATGGAACCAGTTGGACAAGTTGATTTGGCATGCCCAGGACATACCGAACCTGTCACCCCCATTCTTGGCAAACTCCGTATGCACATTCAAAGCTATGTGGACACAGAGGAGTTCAATATTATGCCTTTAGAGAACTGTGATGTTCTGTTGGGTATTCCATGGTGCCACAAGAAGTATGCTATCTTGGATACTTACAATAGAACGATTACTCTTGTACATAGGGGCAATACTCATGTGTTAGATGTGAAGCTTAAAGGAGAGTCTATCCCAGTTGTTTATGCTTCTGCAATTACTTCTGTAATGAAAAATCATATTTCTGCGTACTTGGTTTTTGCAAAGCAAGTTAATGAAGTTGACAGTAATGTGTCTGTACAAGATGAAAGTAGAAGGGCTTTCTTGGATAAATTTGGTGATTGTTTCTCAAATTCGTTAGCAGGACAGTTACCCCTAAGAGGCCTGGAGATCATACCATAGATCTTATTCCAGAGACTAGTCGGCCCAATAGGCCACCGTACAGAGTCAGTGCAGCGCAGCAAAATGAGATTATGACACAAGTTAATGAGCTTTTAGAGAAGGGACTAATTCAGCCTAGTAGTTCTCTATTTTATTCACCTCTGTTGCTAGTTCAGAAAAAGGACGGCTCTCAGTGAATGTGTATTGACTATAGAGCCTTGAATAAGAACACAATCAAGAATAGGTTTCCCATTCCAAGGATAGATGACATTCTTGATCTACAAGGAGCAGAAATGCTTAGCAGGATAGATTTGAAAAGTGGATACCATCACATCAGAATCAAGCTAGAGGATATCCATAAGACTACTTTTAGAACGGCATTTGGTCTCTATGAATTTTTTGTCATGCCATTTGGATTGACCAATGCTCCTGCTACGTTTAACAAGATGATGGATAGACTTTCCCGCCCTTATCGAAATTCCGTTGGCACATTCTTTGATACTATGATTATCTTTTCGAAGAATGAAGAGGAGCATAGAAAACACTTAGTTACAGTCTTTAATGAGCTTAAGCATAACAGATTGCTCATTAATGGCAAGAAGAGTGAATTCTTTTTTAAAGAGATTCACTTCCTTGGGCACATAGTTTCTAAAGATGGTGTGAAGATGGATCCTGCAAAGATAGAAGCAATTGTCTCTTGGCCAGACTTGAAAACCGTTCATGATGTCCGCAGTTTCCTCGGCCTATGCTCTTACTACAAAAGATTTGTAAGACACTTTGCAGAGATTGCTTCACCTTTACATGCACTTGAAAAGAAGAATGTCAAATGGCAATGGACTGACAAAGAGAAATCAGCATTTAGATGTTCGAAGGGGAAAATGACTACAGATCCAGTACTTATTTTGCCAAATCTGTCTAAGCCATTCGTAGTGCAGTGTGATGCATGTGGAAACAGCATTGGTGTTGTATTAATGCAGAATGGCTGAGTTGCGTTATACGAGAGTAGAGTACTTTCTGTCATTGAAAGAACTTACCAAATTTATGAGAAACAGTTATTGACTGTGATCCATGCACTTTCTAGTTGGAAGCACTATTTGCTTGGTGCTGATTTTGTAGTGCAAACGGATCATCAAATACTTAGATACTTTCTCACACAGGCTAAATTGTCAGAGAAACACATGCGTTGGGCAAATTTAGTAATCTATGTTTCATTTTTAAATAGTGCATGTGGAAGGCAAAAAAATGTAGTTGCAGATGCTCTACCTCGCAAACCACAAGTGTCAACTGTTTCAATTTCTTATCACCATGAATTGGATAATATGAAAGAACAGTATGCTGATGACGAAGATTTCTCTAAAATCTATGAGTAGTTGATCAATGGCCAACATCATGATCATTATGTGTTCAAATAAGAATTTATCATGGTGCATGGAAGACTATGCGTTACAAAAAAGCTAAGGCCAAAAGTTTTCTTAGAAAGTCATGCTCCACCGTATGCAGGACATCGTCGTATTGATGCTACAATCAAAGCGGTAGAGACTTTCTTCTATTGGCCAACCTTGAGATCTAATGTTGATGCATATGTCAGATCTTGCCTTGTATGCCGAATGGTTCAATTTGATAGACAAAAGGCACCAAGATTATTGCAACCACTACCTATTCCAAAAAGGCCATGGAAAAGTATTGCCATGGATTTCATTTTTTATCTTCCAAGAACTTCTTTAGGGAATGATGGAATTTGGACTATCATTTGCAAATTCAGCAAACAGGCACATTTCATTCCTGTAAGGAAAAAGGTTAAGTCAGAACACATGGTAAAGATATTTATGCAAAATATATTCTAGTATCATGGAATGCCACGGTCAATTGTCAATGATAGAGACCCAAGAATGACTAGCTTGTTTTGGAAAGCATTGTTTGAAAACATGGGCACTACGCTGAACAGTTTGAAGAAGCAAATTGGACTGTTTTAGATCTACTGAAGTGTTATGTTTCAAATCATAAGACTTCTTGGGAACACTACTTGCCATTGGTTGAGTATGCATACAATAATACATTGCACTCATCTACTGGCAAAGCACCTTTTGAGATTGTGGAAGGTGGAAAGAAACTGCCTTCCATTTTGCAGACAGAAGATAACATTTTTGAAGCAGATCGTTATGTAAAAGATTGAAAAGAAGCATATAAAAAGGTCAAGTATGCCTTAGAAAAGTAACAAGCTAAATAGAAAAGAGCTGCTAATAGTCGTCGTCGGGAACTCTTGTTCAAAAAGGATAATTGGGTCTTATTGCATTTTGAAAAGGCACATTTTAGAAAAGAGAAGGGCCAAGGAACGTTTGTTTCCAAAGCTGAGTATGCGTTACTATGGCCCTTTTCAAGTCTCACAGAAAATCAAAGACCTGGCATATAGGCTGAAATTGCCAGAGAATTGGAAAATTCATAATGAATTCCATGTAAGCCTATTGAGGCCTTTTATTGGTGAAGTGCCAGAAGATATGGTTCAAGAGGGACAACCTGAAGTAGAGGAATTGAATGAGATTCTAGTTCCTGAGCAAATCCTGGCACATAAGGATACAAAAGTGAAAGGTAAAGTTATAAGAAGATTTTTGGTGAAGTTCAAGAACTATTCATCAATGGATGCCAAATGGATGGAAGAGGCTGAATTGGCAGATTCGCCTCAATTATTGCAACTTTACCGAGAAGCTTTCTTATTGGAATCTACACTGACTTAGAATGCTTTTTGAAACAATGTACATTCTCTATTGTATAGTTGAATACTGCATCACATTGAATAATGCACAACGTATGGTTTACACTTAGCATTAACATGTGTATCATTGAATGAAATCTCAGTGCTTTGAAGTTGTATTTGTTACACTTCAGTTGAATGATCATACATGTTGTGACACTAATAGTTCGGGGATACATGCTCTCGCCCTGTGTTGCATCTGGAAACATGTATATTAGAAAGGCTCCCAATAATCATAGTTAGATACAGGATGTGATCCTCCACCTATGTGAGACTGAAACTTGCAATGGCACAAATGGTGGTGGAGAAACTCCTACCATCGCCCCATGTCATCTGTTAGCAAGTGATACATGTGATGGCACTAATAACATGGAGAATCTTGTTATCATCCCGTGTCATCCGTTAGCATGTGTGGCATGCAATCAAGGTCGCTTGCTTCTTTCAAGAGGGTGGTATGTCACCAGGTGGTGATACTTTTTGCAATTGCTTTCCTTATTTACTTAAATAAATATTTTATTTTTCTTTTCTTTAGTTGTTGTTGCTTTTTATCCCCAAAGTTCTCTTGGATTAAGCCACGATCTTTGCATGGCCAGAAGAGGCAGCCATTGGGACAAATTGGACTAATGCTTTGTCTGCACCTTAGGACAGGTTCCTTATTGAATGGGCACTAAAGAATAGAATGCCAATGGTTTAGGACTGTGTGCTTAGCCACTAGAGATGGTGCAAGACAATAAGCCTAGCCAATACAAAAGATACACATGTGAGAATGCTCACGGAATAAAAGTCGCCGTAACTAAGCCACATTACACTTTTTAATGTGGTTGCAATGATAAAAGTTGCTCAGAACAACTTGAGGAATGCAACGATCACCATCCCTAAAATTTACGGGAGTTACTATTTTTGGACCCCAGAATCTGTTCACGTTCATTATCTTCATTTTTGCACGAGGATTAATTCTTTGGTTTGTGTTGAAGTAAAATTTTGCACCAATCATGGAGAATTTTAGACCGGAAGGTTTAAACGGGAAAATTGTTACATGTATGCCATGTGGCACAAATTCCCAAAAGAGAGAGAGAGAGAGAGAACATTAAAAAAAACGTAATAGGCATAAGGGGCAGATTTGAGAATGAAGTTTTGAGAAGCTGAGGTCAAATTGCTGCAAGTTCATCGGCTATGGAGAGTACTTCTTCATCTTTGACTCATGTACGGAAGTAAAGCTTGCTCCCTCTGTTCAACTCTTTCTCTATTCTCAGAGGAAATGCTCTCCATGATGGGCTGATTCCATCGAAGGTACAATTCTGTGTTTTCTTTGCACTTCTGATGAGGCAAAAGCCTCACTGTCAAGGTTCAGGAGCAACTATTGGCTTCTCCAATACAAAAACTAAAGAAAGTGATGACCACACCACACAAGAACAGGGTTTTTCAACTCTGATTTAGTATTGTTTGTGGGATTGTTTTACTGCAAGATTGATGCCAGGTAAAAGAGATGTTGTTCTGGATACGCTAGACAATAAGAACAGTGAATACAGAGTTTTACAGACTGCAATTCTACACATTAATGGTTGAGTTATGGTCACAGAAAATGCTTTCCTAAAAGGAATGTTGTTCTGGATATGCTGGACAATAAAAACAATGAATACAGAGTTTTGCATACTGCAATTTTGCACATGAATCATTGAGTTATGGTCACATAAAATGCTTTCCTAAAAGGGATGTTGTTCTGGTCATGTTGTAGTATCCTTATGCAGCTGGGATTTACTCAGAAAAGATGAAAACCAACTGTTCACAGGTTATGTATTTTGGAACATTTCATTTTTGTAACTTTCCATCTTTTAATTGATAAAGAAATACCGAGAGGAGCGCCGGTCTTCGGGACCAATCTAGTGTTGAGCGAGGGAGTGAGGTCTCTTTGTGTGTGTGTGTGTGTGTGTGTGAAAAGACCAGTATTAATTGAAGGAACTACCGCTTTATGTGAGTCATAGACCGGTTTGAGAACCTGTCCAGCCGCTCTAGCAATACTCCCCCCACAGCCGCCTATATTTCCAAGAGAAGTCCAGCGACCTCTCCCTCCTGTGGAAAGTTGGGTCTCTCCAAGCATCACATGCTCCTACCACAAGGAGGAAGACCTCCCATGCCTCCTGCTCCTCCCCTACCATACCCTAGTAATTTCTGCCTCTGCCCTGCTGGCCCTCTAAGGCCTCCAGCTTGTTGAAGTCTCCTCCAACAATCCAAGAGTCCACCTTTGGGAGTCCTGCTGCAATCTCCACCCAGAACCTATTGCATGCCCTAACCTTAGTAGGGGCATAGGCATTGAGGACTCCAAGGCACGAGTCCCCAATATCCAATCTAATCCATAGAACCCTCCCTACCACAATCGTCCCATGGTCACATACACAGGCGGTGAGGCTCGAGCCAATAGAGGTGCATACACCTCCACTCATGCCGTGGGCACTGATGGCGTACTCCCAGTAAGTGTGTGAGCTGCCTAGGAGTACCTTCCCTACCCGATGGGCCTGGGCGGGGTTGAGCTTGTGCTCCTACAGAAGTAAGATGTCGATCCGTCCCGCAAGGGCAAGCTACCACTCTTGCTGAACAATCAACTTCCTGCAACCACGTGCCCCACTGTAGTGGAGGCTATTCACATTCCAGGATGCAAGATGTAAACTCATAGGGAAACCTGTGACTAACCGAACAAGCATATGTTCGGTGTGAAAGCTGCTGATGAAGAAGAAGAGATATGGGGCATGCGGATACACTTTACTGCAAGTCTGGACGATGAACTCCATTCCCCCATGTGGCCCTCGGGCAAACCATGGAGATGATAGATGCTCCAAGTAGTACCACCAGGGTATCTATTAGCCAAGCTGAGAGGCGTGACTCTGTACACTGGTAGAAACGGGCCGCCTATGCCAGGGGCCACTCGATCACATCCATCGGTGCTCTCCACTGTGGAGGGGCTCGAAAGATAATGCTTAGATGTCGGACCTCGGCACCAGCCCACCAGTTAATATCCATCATGCAATCAGGCCACTGCTGGGAAAAGAGTGTTAGTCCTCCTTCTCCCATCCACTCGGAGATGTGGTCTGCCACCTGACTCTGCACCTCCTCCTCTATCTATGTTATCGTCCAATCTCCTGAGTGAGAGATCTAAAGGAAGAAAGCATAGTTTGGTCCATCCGATGGTGCTAGTAAATGGACCTTGCTGCTCCATGACTTGCGTACCACAAAGATCCCCACCTCCAAAGGTAGTGGAAACTCTCTGTGCTCCACAACTCTCATGTAGGACCACGGAACACTGCGAAAGAACTCTTGTGGTAGCAGCTGCACCTGCCTCAGGAAAGTGTGGCGGGCAGCAGGGACAAATGCACTGGTGGCTCTGTGTGTGTGTGTGTGTTGGGGGGGGGAGCTAGGCTTCTAGTGAGTGGAGAATATAGGCGTATGGGGCTCATCACCTCTTGTGGGAAGGGGGGGATGGGCGAGGCGGGAAGGATCAGGGGGACTACAAGGGAGATGGTGGAGAGGAGGGAGATCGAGGGATAGTGGGGTGGTCGGAGGTGCAAAGGCGTGTGTGTGTGTGTGTGTGTGTGTGTGTGTGTGTGTGTGCGTGCGTGTGTGTGTGTGTGTGTGTGTATGTTGGGGGGGGAAGGTATCTCGGGTGAGGTAGCCTGTGACGCCTCCATGGGTGGTGGATGTGGAGGCCTCTGGTCCTGTCGGGTGTGGGATGAGCAAGGGGGCTGTGAGGTGCTCTGCAAAGGGGCCGCTGCTCGCCCTGCTGCTCCCTATTGTCATGGCTGTGTCTGAGGGGGGCTGACTGCAGCCTCCCCTGCCGTCTGTTAGCAAATTAGTCAATTCATGGTTGAGTTTGTGCTTGTGGTACAGACGGCAGGGGGGGGCTGACTGAAGCCCCCCCTGCCGTCTGTTAGCAAATTAGTCAGTTTATGGTTGAGTTTGTGCTTGTGGTACAGTAGGCTGGGCTTAGAGATTATTTAGGCATTTTATTTGCCATTATTTATTGTGGTTTGGCATTCTTTGCAGCCAGTCGGTCAGCATTTAATGCTGGCCAACCAATCATATTTTTGGCATTTATTTGCCCTATTTATTGCCAGGCTCTCTCCTCATTCATTCATCACCTGACAGTTCTTGGGGGGAGGGAGTAGGTGCCAGCACCTCCACAGTAGGTGACTCACATTGCTTCTGTACAATCTCATGTTTTGGTATATGGATTCCATTTCCTGAGCATACTTCTGATTTTTCATCTGTATTGTGTTCTTTCTTTCCCTTTATTGTGTTCTTTCTTTCCCTTTCTCTTTTGTCTTGTGTTTCAGCAGTTTATTAGAGCTTATGTTTACGCTTCCATTGCTGCACCACTTCTGACATGGTATCAGATTTCAGGATTTGTGTTTCTGCTGTGTTTTCTTGCTGATTTCAGGCCTATTTTCACACTTGCTGATCAGGCGGCTACTACTCCAACTAGGCGCCCTGTTTTGCTTGCGTGTTTTGCTGACGTCAGCATCCGTACAGCCTGTGCATTCGTTTCAGCCTGCGTTTTGGTGTCTCGGCATCTCCTCCTGGCTTGGCGCTTGCATTACTAGGCCGTTTTTGCTATTTTTGACTGATTTTGAGACTTTTTACAGCAGCTTTTGTCTTATTTTGGTCAGATTTTGGGTTATACTATATGTGAACTCTTGTTTTTTGCAATCCGTGCTCGTGGTTTGGCTGTGTTCCCTCTCCACATCCCTTCTTTTCTCTATTTCTTTTCTAAATCTACAGATGGCTCCTCCCTACACATCCACTGATGGCAAGCTCAATGGCCCTAATTATTACACGTGGAGTGCGGTGATGAAGGCTTGGTTTATCCAGAAGCAGTTATGGTACGTGGTTGGCGGAGCTATGGCATGTCCTCCACAGACTTCTCCTATTCCATCTGATTTTAATGAAGACAACCGTGAGGAGGCAATGCTTACATGGGATTCAGATGATGCACGTGCTTATTCGGTATTACTTCAGTGTATTTCCAAAGAAGTCCTACCGGCGATCACCTCCTATTTAACAGCTTCAGATGTATTGTCGAAGTTGCAGTTGATGTAAGAGGCTCCTTCCACCATGAGGGCCGTTACTTTCTATGGCCAGCTCCAACAACCGAAGTTTGAACCCAAAGATACGATTCAATCATTTCTACTTTGTGTCACCCAACTCTAGGACCAACTTCCCACAATGCAATCTGCCTTATCGGAGGCACATCTTGTTGGTTCGGTACTCTATAAGCTTCCTCAGGAGTGTGATGGAGTGGTGAATGCTTTACGGGCGCAGACATCTACGACTCCTATCAGTTTTCTTCATATGTCCTCGATGCTACTTGAGCATGAGGCTACCTTGCGACTACAAGGGAGGCCTCCGTCACATTATGGAGGTTCAAGTGAGGCGCTTGCCGCTTTAGAGAGGGGTTTGAAGACAAAGAAGTCGAAGGCCTAGTGTTACCACTATGGCAAGAAAGATCATTTACAAAAGCACTACAAAGAGTTAGCAGCTTCCAGGGAGAAAAAGGAGCACAAGACGAAACGGGATGCAGACTCCTCCAACGAGTCATCATCTGCCTCACATTCCGACTCAACTGCTCCGGCCAAGGCGAAGCCCAAGGCACGGAAAGGATCTTCTTCTTCCGATCGTGGGAAGGGCTTAGTGGCCCCTTCCTCAACTGCTTTCTAGAGGTGGTGATGACGTCGTCCCTCACCAATCTCCAGTGCTAGAGAGGGAGTGTGAGAGGGTGGTGAGATGGGGCAGCCATGCCTCATCTATATTTCTATACAGATGCACAGGATCCAGTGAGGAACATCCCTGACGCATCGACCGAAGTCTAGCAGATACAAATCCTGGAGCTAGGATTGACATCCAGGTTCACGTTATTTGATAGAGATCGGTTGGCCTTCGTCTGGAGCTCACACGAGGGGACACTTTGGCGATCCAACCAAAGAAGGGGAATTCATGGACATTTATGTGTTGCAGCATTGGTGACAAGATGGTCACATGTGCATTGGTGACAGCATTGTTCACAGACATTGAGAGCTGCTATGATCTTCTCTATCTTCAAGAACTGGTACAATTGACATCGACGTCAGGTTCTCTCCAAGGCACCTTGGTGGTGGCTTGCGTAACCACTACTTGGGTATCCATGGTTCTATTCTGGTGGACATTGTTGTATGTACTATGATGCGACATTATCATTGTATATTGTATTGTATCAGATCACCCATAATCTGAGAGAGGGTGTTAGCAGATTAGTCAATTCATGGTTGAGTTTGTACTTGTAGTACAACAGGCTAGGCTCATAGATTATTTAGGCATTTTATTTGCCATTTTTTATTGTGCTTTGGCATTATTTGCAGCCAATCGGCCAGCATTTAATGCTGGCCGACCAATCATATTTTTGGCATTTATTTTCCCTATTCATTGTCAAGCTCTCTCCTCCTCATTCATTCATCACCTAACAGTTCTTGGGGAGAGGGAGCAGGTGCTAGTACCTCCACAACCGGTGACTCACATTGCTTCTGTACTGTCTCGTCTTGGTATATGGATTCCATTTCCTGAGCATACTTCTGAGTTCTCATCTGTATTGTGTTATTTCTTTCCCTTTCTCTTTTGTCTTGTGTTTCAGCAGTTTATTACAGCTTATGTTTACGCTTCCATTGTTGCACGACTTCTAATACCGTCTCCCTCTCTGTCGTCTCTGGACCTGTGTAAAACCGTCAATGTCCACCTATGGGCCTATCAGCGGAGCTGCCTTGGCTCCGAAGTACGTGCAATCTACTACCTGATGCCCAAAGTCATGGCAACGCAGGCACTATCCTGGCTACACAATCACAATAACCTGCTGCTTGAAAGAGTGTCTACCTTCCTCAATCTCCAAAAACTTTGGTATATTCTTTGTATCTTTCACTGCCACTCATACCTTTGGGACTCTTGCAGCTGTCACTGCATCCGCAGAGGAGGCAAGAAAAACTATGCCAAAGAACCGTCCAACGTCCTCCACTAACTAGCAATACTCTACTACCAGTCCGGGGAAAAGTAAGGTGACCGGATGTCTAAGAAACTTGTTATGGAGCGCGAATGTCTCCACTGTGAAGCCACTGTACCACGGAACCATGTGAATGACCCCCTTCGTCGAGGCAGAGGGTGAGCTATCCACTAGCTCACGAGCTGTGTTCGCAGAGGTGAGCCGAACCATGAAGATCCCTTGATCCATGAGAACTGCCTCCGCGATCTGCCCTGTGCCAATGCGCAACATGGACTAAAGCCAATCTCGAAGCTGGGTTCTAGATAGGGAGTGTCCTACGATTTGACCAAAGATCGTTGTTTCTTTCAGCTCTAGCTCTATGGCACGGATGACCAAGAGCTATTCCTCAAAGAGGACGATGCGCAAGGTGTTTGACTGGGGGGCACTCGCACAGAATGCACCAGCATCTGACTAGAGGTTTGAAATTGCATGTCCATGCTGAGTACCTACCAATCACGTTGCTGTGCTACCGGAGGGGGGGAGGTTGTTGCAGAGGGAGGAAGCAACGTGGGGGAAGGGGGCGGGAGGGACAGCACACCACAGGGCAGCAGGCAGGGGAGAGCTGGCACGATGGCAAGGCAACAGCGTGACGCGACGAGCAAGAGCTTCCGTCAATGGTGACACTAGGTATTTGGCATTAATTAATTAATCAATGCCAATCCATGGGCTGACAAATGCTCACGAATACTTGGATGATAGATTGGCCTAGCCAATTTAATGGTTGGCTAGCACAGTTTTTTTAAAAGTAATAATTAGTATTTAAATTAATCGTCTGAATTGATATTCTAAAAATTAATTTAATTGGGCTGAAAAATGCATTTAGAAGGTTGCCACTTGGCAACACTTGCCCGTGCAAGTGAGGGAAATGCTATTAGAGGCTGTTGGAGCCTCATTCCAACATGGTGGAGGTTGGGAGGGGAAGAGAGAGAGCTGCTGCTGCAATTTCCTGTAGGGCGAGGTTAGGCACGGAGATCGAGGTAGACACACCTTACGCGCAATGAGAGAGTTTGAGAGAGTGCAAGAGAGCAGAGTAGAGAGTGAACACGTTTTTCGGTACAATGACGAGTGTACCACTTTAGGTTTTTAGATAGATATATGTATGAAAGTACAATGTGTTAAGGGTGTGTTCACACCCATGCACATATAAAAGGCACGATGGCCCTTTATTACCAACAACCTCCCACCTAAAGGCAATGTGCCTTAAAAGGAGAAAAGAAACAGCTAAGTCTAGGTATGTACAAAGCTGAAATAAATATATCTATCCAACTTCCATCATCTGTCGGCAATGAGCAAACCGCTCTGCTAGAAGACCTTTCGTGAGAAGGTCTACAGGGTTATCATCTGTATGCACTTTGACAAGCTCAATGCTCTTGCTGTCAAGTACATCTCTAATGAAGTGGTACTTCAACCTGTATGTGCTTTGTCTTTGCATGAAAGATAGGATTCTGTGCTAGCATGATAGCACTCTGACTATCACAATGGAGAACAAGTACCTCTATGATGCCAAGCTCTCCCACCAGACATAAAAGCCATAAAGCCTCCTTGCATGCCTCAGTGGCAGCTACATACTCTGCCTCTGTAGTAGACAATGCAACACACTTTTGTAGCCTGGAGATCCAAGAGTCTACTCCTCTTGTGAAAGTAAACACATACCCAGAAGTGGACTTCCTGCAGTCCGCATGACCAGCATAGTCTGCATCCGTAAAGCCAACAACAGATGCCTTTTGCTTTCCAAAGCAGATGCACAACTCCTTTGTGCGTTTGGGGTATCTCATAATACCTTTCATTGCATCCCAATGCTTCTTACCAGGGGTTGCCATGTATCTGCTAACCACTCCCACTGCAAAAGCAATGTCAGGACGTGTAGCAACCATAGCATACATCAAATTGCCAACAGCTGAAGCATATGGTATCTTGGCCATTTCAGCCTTCTCATCATCAGATGTAGGGTTGTCCTATGCACTGAGTTTCACATATGAAGGCAATGGAACCCCAATTGTTTTTCCCCCCCTCCATATTGAGACGCTGCAAAACTTTGGAGATATACTCCTGCTGAGATAGATAGAGTAAGCCTTTAGATCTATCTCTGAGTATTCGCATGCCAAGAATGTGATTTGCATCACCAAGATCCTTCATGTCAAAGCTGCCATGAAGACTTTGCTTCAGTGAATCCAAGGCATGAGTATCCCTGCCAGCAATCAGCATGTCATCAACATAGAAGACCAAGATAATCAGGCTACCATCTGCAGCCTTCTTGATGTACAAGCAGTGATCCACTTGACTTCTATGAAAGCCTTGGGACTGTATGAATGTATCAAACTTATGATACCATTCTCTTGGTGCTTGTTTCAGCCCATACAAAATCCTTTTGAGTTTACATACCATTTTTTCTTTCCCTTGTTCAACAAACCCTTCAGGCTGCTGCATATAAATGTCTTCATGCAAATCACCATGTAAAAACGCAATCTTTATATCCATTTGTATGAGTTCCATATCTTCAACTGCAACCAAGTCCAAAATGGTTCTCAATGTAGTCATCTTGACTACAAGAGAGAAAATTTCATCAAAGTCAATTCCATGCTCCTGCTTGTACCCTTTTGCAACCAATCTTGCTTTGTACTTTGGTAAGGAACCAGAAGTGACCTTCATCTTGTAAACCCATTTGCATGGAAGGGTTTTCTGCCCTTTAGGCAATTGCACCAAGTTCCAAGTGCCATTTTTTTCAAGAGATTCCATCTCTGAGAGCATGGCTTTGTATCATTTCTTGTTGTCATGTCTGTCCATTGCTTCCTTGAAGCAAGACAGTTCACCACAGTCTGTCAACATGACATACTCAGCCACATTAATTGCACCAGGAACAAATTTGTCAAGTTGTCTAGTAGCCCTAGACGATCTCCTAACCCAATGGTCATTGTTTGCTAGCTGTTCCTGCAAATTTACATTTTCAGCATGCTATCCCGGCATTTCAGCCTGCAAATCAGCATTAACAGCTTACTGTCCTGGCTGTTCCTGCACATGTAGTGGCTCATCTTCATGGGTAATAGCTGGCTGATCATTTCCAGCACCATTTCTTGCATTTACAGGTTCATTCACAGCAGGTATTTGCTGCTGTACAGCGGGCACATTTTGCTGTCCAAAAGGTATTTCTTCCCACAATACAACCCTACGAACCTCCTCAGTCTTTTCAAGCTGTTTGTGCATGCGATCTTCCTGGAAGATAACGTCATTGCTGCGTACTATTTTCCTTTTCTCGAGATCCCATAATTTATACCCCATTTCACCCTCGTCACCATATCCTAGGAAAATGCATCTACAGAACTTTGGCTCTCAAGTTTGCTGTGTTTTTCTTTACGAATGTGCACAAAAGCCTCGCAGCCAAAAACTTTCAGATGAGCATATGAAGGTGGCTTGCCCAACCACGCTTCTTGGGGAACTCCCCCCCCCCCCCCCCAAGACCTGTTTGGTGACCGATTAATCAAGTGAACGGCTGTCATAACAACCTCTGCCCAAAAAACATGGGGTAATGCAGCATGAGACAGCATCATACGGACCTTATCATGTATGGTCCGATTCATACGCTCTGCAATTCCATTTTGGGGTGGATTATGAGGGGCAGTGAGCTCCCTTCTTATCCCTTTGCTGTCACAAAATGGCTGAAAGGCTTTGGACATATATTCCCCACCATTGTCAGAGCGAAGACACTTAAGTGTCTTATCTGACTGATTTTCAGCCAATGCCAAGAATTTTTTAAACTTGTCAAGCACTTCATCCTTGCTACGAATAGGGTAAACCCATACTTTCCGTGTAGCATCATCGACAAAGGTGACAAAATATTTCTTCCCCCTAAAGATAATTCTGGCATTTGACATACATCCGAATGTACTAACTCTAGAGGAGAAGATTTCAAAGAAAGAGACTTTTTGTGAGAAGTCTGTGCATGTTTGCCATAAATACAATGATCACAGTGCTCAAAATTAGCATAACGAAGACAAGGCAAGTAACCCAAACGAGAAAGCACTTTCATTCCTATTTGACTCATGTGTCCCAACCGGCCATGCCACAACGAAACACTTGGCTGCTCGGTCACAGCAACAACATGGTCCCGCACACTAGATACATGAAGTGGATACAAGGTATCACTCTTGCAACCTCTGGCAATGACCCTAGATCCCTTACAGATCTTGCATTTTCCATCACCAAAGGTGGTATGAAAACCATTATCATCTAGCTGCCCTGTGCTAATCAAGCTCTTCTTGAGCTGAGGTACATGCCGTACATGCTGAAGTGTAAAGACAGAGGCATGTTGAAACTGTAACTGCACACTATCAATACCTGCAATCTCACATGCATAGTTGTCCCCAAGATGGACAACACCATGCCCACCGCCTATATAGGCGTAAAACCACTCACGATGAGGGGTGACATGAAAGGAAGTACCTGAATCAAGAATCCAAGTATGCATGTCCTCATCTGTATCTGCAAGTAGAGCATGTGCATGAAAATGTGAAGAGACAAAGAGTATATCACTCCCACTGTCACTGTCATGAGTGACTACATTCACCTCTTCAATTTTTACACTACTCTTCTTAGGCTGACTGTCCTTCTTCTCTTCCTTGTAATCATCTGTCTTCTTGCTTTTTCCTTTCTCTTTCTTCCATTTGTAGCAGTCACGTTTAAAGTGATCCTTCTTGCCACAATGATAGCATTCAACATCTTTGCCACGTGATTTACTGCGTCCCTTGCCATCATATTTGCCCTTTTGCTGTGATCTGCCACTAGTATGCAAAGCACTGGAAGACTTACTGGATGCATTGTTCTGCCAATTCATCTCTTCCATAAGTAGAGCACTCTCTACATCAATATACAAAAGGATCACATTAGAATTGCTCATAGCAGTCCTGAATGTCTTCCAACTCTCTGGTAGAGTGCAAAGCAAGTAAGTAGCCTTAAATTCCTCATCAATCATGAACTTCAAGGCAACCAGCTGGCTGAAAATGGAGTTAAACTCACTCAAGTCAGTAGACATTGCTGTACCTTCTTTCATACACAAATCCATAAGCTTTTTCAGCCAATACACTTTACTTGCAGCACTCTTCTGTGCATACAGTTTTTCCAGTCTAGTCCATATAGCATACGCAGAATCCAAACCTTCAATGTTGAAGAGCAGGGCATCAAAAATCGATAGCTCTATGGGTGAGCGTGCAAGCTCATTCAGCTCATCCCAATCATCCTGATCCATGTCCGCAGGCTTTGCCCCTTTAGTTTTGATCGGCTTTGCCTGCTTCTTTTGTAACTGGATATTGTAGCACTGTTTTTACCACACTGCAAAAAAATGTGCACCTTCAAGCTTCTTTATATGCATCAAATTACTGCTGTTGTTGCTGCCAGCCGTGGTTTTCAGCCCAAATGTGACCAAAAAACCAGCAAAAGCAGGCCCAAACTATCACCCAAGTGACCAAGGTACAAACAAGTACCAATCAGCAATAAATGACCACACAGAAGTACTTTTACAAGGTTTTGTATTTTCAGCCTAGGATTAATATACACGTTTGCATCGGTCCTACCTAGCTGGAGACTTAGAGAGCTCATCATTCTTTTGTGGTTTCATCCTCCTTGGGAGACCTACTCTTGTTAGCAATCCTAATTGTCATGCCTTGTCATCTCCTACTTGTGAGCCTCAATTTGAGTCAAACAAGGACATTAGGAGCTCTGACATGTCTGTCAAGTGTTTTGATGGAGGAGGCAGCTCTATTTGAGCATGCCTTTCTATGCATTTCCTTCAATTGTCGGCTTCTTGTGTGCACTTCTAGGTCAATTTCTACTTTTCCCAGCCTATCTCCACCTACCAAACATTGTCCTTGCCAATCGCGTTTTTTCTGTGGCCACTTGGTATTTTTCTAGCATTTTCCAGAGTGTGACCCGCATTAAATGCTGGTCGGCCAGCATTCATGGCACTTATAGGTGCAAGTCAGACAGTTTTGGGCTTTTATGGCTATTGATAGCCACTCCCCCCCACTTGGGAGTCACTCATCCTCTCCAGCCTTTTGTCCTCCTTGGCAGGTGCACACTCCGTCTCCTCCATGCTTGGATGCTGCCATCATCATCAGCCTAATCTGGTGCCCTTGTTTGACACTGTGGGCTGCGTGCAAGGGCTGATCAATCTCCTTCCACTTTCCCATTTGTATCAGCATTCTTTCTTATTCAGTGCTTATTTCGTTCTCCTTTTCTTGCAATCTCTCTTTGTTCCTTGGTCTCTGTGTTTCCATTCCTTTCCATTGCGCACTCTCACATGGTATCAGAGTACGATATCCTTTTCTAACAAAGAGACAAAGATTCTGATACTTGCAGTGGAGAACATCCACATCCAAAACGCAGATATTCACCCTTGCGTTTGCTGCAAACACAGGGATCTCTAAAGATTTTATGTAGGAGTGACATCATCTAGAGCCTAGTTGACTACTTCTGTGTGGAGACGACCTTCCATAAGTACCAGGTGGCAGTTTCCGATCATCATTTTGCTAAAAACGCAGCCTTCTAGCTGCAAATGACTGCTCCCCTCCACCAAGTGGTAGTCTCCACCCTTAGGCGACAGCCTCTCCATCAAAGCTTTGTGTTTTTGCATCCTTTTGGTGCAGGTAACAATCTTTTCCCTACAGGTGGACCTTCTATATCAAGATATTGGTATCATGTAGCCATTTCCTTCTGTTTTGGGATTGTCTATAGCCACACACAGGTTTTCTTTTGTGGGTGATTGTAGAAGAGGAAGATGTCTTTTCCGTTTTCAGGCTCTCATGACTCAAATGGACATCGTTGTTCTCCACACTCCTCTGACCGAAAGTATAATTGTTATTGCGAGTATTGTCGGAGGGAGGACTCTCCTATTTGAACCCATCCGCCTTCTATTCATCTATCACAAAAGACTCTATCTGAAGTGAAGATGAATCCTTTGGTATCCTCTATTCAGGTACCCATACTTCCTTCACTGCCCAAAGAGGACTGGTTGGAGGACTCCAACTACTCCCTATGGTCTGATAAGGTGGAGTGAGTTTTGGACTCCTTCGATCTTTGGGAACTTGTTTCTCAACCTATCCCTTATCCTAAGGAGAATCCCGTTAATGGGACATCTATGGATCGCATAGCCCTATGGGATTGACTCAATTCTAGGGCCAGATCCTTCCTCTTTATGAGTTTGTAGGATTCTATCCTTGTTCATGTTCGTAGGTTGAAGACTGCAACGGAAGTGTGGAGCAAGCTTGCATCTCTCTATCAACAAAAGACATTTTCCCATAAGATTTCCCTTGAGAGGAAGTTGTGGATGCTCAATATCGATGACTCCTCTTCCATAAAGCACATCACTAAGATGGAGGACATGAGGGGTGAGCTTGCCTCTCTTGGTCAAATGGTATCTTTTGACAACATGGCTATGATCCTCTTTACTCAGCTGCCATCTCCTTGGTTTGATGTCTTCTACACTAGCCTATTCACATCGAGGACCCACGAGACACTTCTATGGGAGAAGTTGTCACCACTTGTCTTGGAGCATGACAAGCGCCTCAAAGAGGTCAATGCTAGTGGATCCAACTCCACTAAAGCCTTTGTTGCAAGATCAAGAGGAGGGAAGAAGAAGAAGAACAAGTCAAAGGCAAAGGCAAAGAAGCAAGAAAGTTCTTCGAGCTGTGACTCCGATTCAGCAAAGCCGACGTGCCCACATTGTGGGAAGGGGACACATCCTAAGGAGAAATGCTGGAAGAAGTACCCTCACCCTCATTCAAGAGGGAAGGGTGGATCTACAATGGAGCCTTCTACTACCTCTACATCCACTATTACCCATGAGTTAATGTTTCTTCATATCCACTCTTTGGTAGAGGAGCCTCCTTCAGTGGTGGCTGCCGAGTTTTCTGAGCAACCTTGGTTGGTGGAGTGCTTCGAGTCATATGACTCCATGAGGTGATTTGTTACATATCTCCGTCCACCCGAGGGTTCAGCCACTGTTGGTGACATTGTGTCAGTGCCTATTAGTGGTGTTAGCAGTTTTCCTTTGTTACTCAACCACAAGTCGTGCTCCCTTTTGGAAGACCTACATGTTCTGAACTTGGGCTTTCCACTCATATCTTTTTATGGCCTTACGAGGCTTGGCACCCGTGTGATTTTCACTAAGCATGCCATTGTTATTGAGGATTCTTTTACAAGAGCTATCTTATTGACACATTGGTAGGAGAGAGGGCTTTACAAGCTCCATTCCCCTTCTATGATGCAGGGTCTTCCACATTAGTCTATTGCTACACTCGTTCCCACTTATGCACCATTTATTCCACAAGTTCCTTCCCAACCCCCACCTCCTCCGATGGTTCCCTCGTAACCCCCATCCCTTTCAAAGAGGGATGATCTCAGTGATGTGGCTTAAATTTCCTCACCCCTAGTGTTTCAAAGGGGGTTTTCCAAGATTGTGAGGAGCTCCTTCATTGGCAGTCTACATTGACAAACTTCATCAACATTGGCATTCCTCTTGCAACCTCAAGATCTGTTTCTTCTTTGGCCTTCCGTCACATCTAGAATTTGAGAGGGGGTGTTAGCAATCATGATTGTCATACCTTGTCATCTCCTACCTATGAGCCTCAATCTAAGTCAAACTAGGACATTAAGAGCTACGGCATGTCTACCATGTGTTTTGATGGAGGAGGCATCTCTACTTGAGCATGCCTTTCTATGATCCTTTAGTTGTCGGCTTCCTATTTGCACTTCTAGGCTAGTTTTTGCTTTTCCTAGTCTACCTCCACCTGTTGAACATTGTCCCCGCCGATTGGGTTTTGTTTTTGTGGCCACCTCGTTTTTTTTGGCATATTCCAAAGTGCAACCAGTATTAAATGCTGGTCAGCCAGCATTTATGACACTTGCAGATGCAAGTCGGCTAGTTTTGGGCTTTTATCACTATTTATAGCCGACCCCCCACTTGGCAATCATTCATCCTCTCCAATCTTCTGTCCTCCTTTGCAGGTACACACACTAACACTCTCGTCTCTTCCATGCGTGGTGCTGCCATCTTCATTAGCCTGATTTGGTGCACTCACTGATGTTGTGGGCTGCATGCAAGGACTAATCACTCTCCTTCCACTTTCCCATTTGTATTAGCATTCTTTCTTGTTTGGTGCAGATTTCATTATTCTTTTCTTGCAGACCTCTTTGTTTCTCTCTCCATGTTTCCGTACCTTTCTGTTGTGCACTCTCACAGCTCTTCTACCAACATGGAGACTTCCCATCCCAAGATGAATCTTGCAATATCTCTTGATGCTATTATAGTGGTAGCTTCTCCCTAGATTCTCCAGCTCGCATGCTTAATCCACATCCTTCTTCATGGTTCTCGACACCACACAAAGATGACATCAAGCTCCTCTTCCTCCTTCAACATCATCATCCATGGTTGAGAGGGGATTCCTTTCCTTTCCTAGTATTCTATAGGTTTCAATATTTGTCCTCAACATCGGCCTTCCTTTCCTCTTGTATCTCCCCTTTGCATTGCATAATCATCTTTGTAAAAGGGTGCTCGGGCAAGTGAACAATTTTCCCATGAGGGACACCGTCCAAGTGGCACCTACTACATGCACATTCTCATCGTGTAGCATTACTCTCTACATCTCATTGTGCAAAGTATCCCTAAGTGGATCCTTAGTTGTTTCTACCGATGGTTCTTTTACCACCTTACCACCATACCTACATACTTCTTTCACCACCCCTAAGCAGATCCTTAGTTGTTTCTACCAGTGGTTCTTTCACCACCTTACCACCATACCTACATACTTCTTCTCCCTTTTCCCTTGTCATAGACATCCTTGAGTGGTCAAGATAGCTTGTCTATTTTGTGATATGTTGAATATAACCATCCCTTTTTATTCTTCCCCACAGGGAAAATTTACTTGACAAGCTACAAACCATCTATTCTCCCAAAAAAAAGAAGGTTCAATGTGGTTCCATCCACCTTTGCAAGTGTTGATAGGCCACTAGACAACCAACAAGCACCCTTTGTCCGATGCCCTGGCCTCTTTGAGAGATTACTTGGGCTCCCTTGGTAAGAAAATCATCACCTCTCTAGTCTTGGTAGGCCATTGGGCAGCCAAAGTGTACCCTTTGTCAAATGCCATGGCTACTTTGGGATGGAACAAATGGGCTTGAGCTTTCTTTCCAATCCCTTCTTGGTTCCAATTTTTGGCCTAAGAGGAGGTGTTGAGCTAAAAATGCATTACAAATTGATTAGCTCTTTAAAAGAGCCCCAAAACATGTAAATTACCAAAAGTTTCATTAAACAATGCACCGTCCTATAGAGTTTCCATGTCTCATAAGCAAAACCCTAATTTAGCACGATCCTTCTACATCTATAAATAGACAAGCTTCCCACCATTCAGCCTATCCTTTTTTGCAAGTCACATCAATTCGCACATCCTTTGCTCCTCTTGGTGCCCAACTTTCAGCCTTCAGCCCTAGCCCATCTACTATCCAACCATTCACCAATTGCAGCCACATCATCTACAACACTTGACATCCATTCTACTACTACCACCTTGCTGCCAAGAGGGCCTAGACGTTTGTATTTTGCTGTAGGCCTATCCGTACTACCACATCAGCATTCAAGAGTCAGTCAACAGCCTGCATTCTGCTGTTTTGCAGGCCACCCTGCATTAGGATTCAGCACACATCACTCCTACTATCTACAACTCCAATGACTAGCTTTCAACCTCCAATGGATGGTGCGCTGCTGCGTTTATCAGATTTCAGCCTCTAGACCTATGCAATTTGGTGATTAGACTATTGCCCTTCCACATTTAGCACTCTCTCAGCTCTAATTGGCAGTTCCAACACTTCAGGTCCGTCTCCAATGGATGTCACACTCCGACAATATTCATTGCTCTACCTTTAAACATTCTATAAACTCTTTCCGTCATTTACAACATTGATTCGTTCACTTCAAAGTTCTCTTTTTCTCCACTTGTGTTTGTCTTTTTGTTTCTAAATTTTGCATTTTGCATTTATGGTTTCTGCATTATTGTCTGAGTAATTGTGTTTTAGTCATGTTCATACAATCTGTGTTTTCTCAATTCAAACCCTAGCTTATCTTCACAACTACCTCTCTCTCAACCTCTAAGCTTGAGTGATCTAACTATCTCACCCAAGTGTTGTGATGAAAGCTTGACATGTGCAAAAGCACCTATGCTATATTGTTTCAAGACCCATCTTGTGTCCCTGGATGCCAAATCATATTCTAACTGATTGGGATAGAAACAACTACAAGGAGGAACTTCTTACTTTGGAAACAAATGATGCTTGTGTCTACTCTACTATTCTCAAATGTATCTCTAAAGAGGTCCTTTTGGAGATTACATCCTGAGGATGACTTTAGGTATGTGGGAGAAGCTACAACTTATGTACAATGCTTTGTCGACCATGCGAGCTATGACCCTCTATGGTCACCTACAGACTATTAAGTTCGAGGTGACTAGTATAATTCAATCCTTTCTTCTTCAAGTGACCCTTAATACAAGATCAACTGTATAATTCAATCCTTTCTTCTTCTTCAGGTGACTAATATAATTCAATCATTTCTTCTTCAAGTGACCCTTAATACAAGATCAACTGTTGACACATGGTCCGCCCTTCCAGTACACACCTTGTGGAGTCTGTTCTCTACAAGCTTTCTTCAAAATTTGTGGCATGGCCAAGGCCTTACAAGCTCAGATATTGGCAACCCCTATCAATTTTGAGCATATGCTCTCCATGTTGCTTGAGCATGAGACTTCTTTGCATTTACAAGTGAGGCTTCCATCGCGATATGGTAGCCACCAAGAGGCTTATATAGCTTCAGAGAGGGACAGCACAAGGAGAAGATGACAAAGACTCAACATTATCATTGTGGCAAGAAGGGGTATCTCCAAAGGGGTCACAAGGATTTAGCAACAATACAGAAGAAGCGAGAGAAAAAGAAAAAGAAGATAAAGGACTCTCCAAACAATCATGATCATCTCTAGATTCTAATTCTGATTCTAATCCTCCATCCAAGGGGAAGACCAAGGCTTCAAAGGGCTTATCTTCTATTGAGAAGGAAAGGTTGTAAAGGCCTCCTCCTCTCCCTTAGAGGCCTAGTAGTACTAGCATTGCTCACAACCCTCAGTGCTTGAGGGGCTGTGTGAGGGGGGGGGGGAAGGGTACCCTAGCCTCATTGATATGCAAGTGCAATGGACTCAGACCAAGGCTTCCCACACTCATTGAAGTCTAGCGAGTTTTAAAATCTTGGAGCTAGGATTGACCTAGGTTCATAATAAGCTATTTTGTTTGATAGAGAGTGGCCTTTGCTCCTAGTCTGAGCTCATATGAAGAGACACTTTGGCAATTTGGCTAAAGTAGGGAATCCATAGTCATGATATGCTTTCCACGAAGCTAGTTCATAACACATATTAAGAGCTACTATGGCTACTTTTTGTTTTCAAGGATTGGTACAATCAACATCAACATGAGTGTCTTTTCGAGGCACCTTGGTGATGGCTTGATCACCCACTACTTGGGTATCCATAGTCTTATCTATGTGTCATTGTTGTATGTACTATGATGACTCACTATCATTGTATATTGTATTCTACTGATCACCTATGATTTGAGAGAGGGTGTTAGCAAATTATATACTCATGGGTTAGAGTTTGTGCTTAAGTGGGCAATTTATGTGGTTTATGCCAAAGGGGGCTAAGGCTGGCTGCCCTAATCTTGGACATCAATATAGGCAGGCTCCCTCCTCATCCATTCACTTATATGGATTCCATTTTCCGAGCATATTCTTCTTGAGTTCTTTAACTCTCTACAGCTTTTTTCTTCTTTTTGTTTGTGCAATGAATTGACCATTCAAATTGTTACATTTATTTATCCCAATGTGTAAACGCACACTATTGTGTGTTAAAGTGCATGTTTAGGTGTGAAAACCTTTTATACCACTTAGCATTAAATAAAGGTCAATGGTGTAGATGGATACCTCAGCTTATATATTCAGGCCCTATCTCACTTGTAATATCATCACAAACTATCACATCAATCTATTCAACTTGTGTGCTTGCAAAAGCTCCCTCTCTCTCTCTCTCTCTCTCTCTCTCTCTATAGCCTACTAGGCACACATGAGTTCCATATCTAATACAAATCTAGCAATCTTTTAATGTGAAAAATTATGACTATGGATGTTTTTTTTCCAAAGCAAAGAAAACTATATACATAAATCCCATGTGTTTACACTAAGAAAACACAAAATATATGTACTATAAACACAACTAAAACACAAGAACAAAATAAACGCAAAGACAAAAACACAAAGAAAGAAGAAAGAGAACCCTAAAGTGAATGAACCAATGTTGTAAATGGATGTAAGAATGTACAAAATGCTCAAAGGTAGAGAAATGGGAGTAGTCAAAGAGTAACCTTTACTGAAGATGGATCCCAAGGTTTGTGACTGCCAGTCGGAGCTGAATGTAAAAGCACAACAAGCTGGAGACCAAAGTACAGTTGTATGGAGGGCTGGAATCGGTAAATGCAGCAATGTCCTGCCCAAAAGAGTGCACAGCCAGTCACCTGCAGCAGCATGAAGTTGGACAATAGCTGGCAAAGGGTAGTCAGAGATGCTGCCGGCCTATGCAGCAGGCAAACACAGGCTGGAAACTATTCTCTAGGGTGCTGGACAACAGAGTGGTCTGCTGCAACAATAAACATAGCAACAAGGTAGACGCTAGCTGAGAGAGATGTAGCAATAGCCATGAGGGCTAGACAGCCACTAAATAATGTGGGCTGATGGCTAGAATCTATAGAGGAGTGATAACCTGCAAAAAAGGGATAAGCTAAGGGGCTGGCCAGCCTTCTTTTTATAGATGTGAAAAGATGTAGAGAAGCAAGGGAGGGATAAGGGGGTTGTGATCTTCTCAATCAGTCAAAGTGAGAACAAAGTTTTGAATGTCGATCTTCAAGTCACTCTTTGTGACAGTTTGATTGGCCTAACAAAAGACTGAACGGTCTCTGAATATGAGTCATCAAAAGCATCGAACTAGTGGTAATCCATAAGGGAAAATTAGGTGCACCCTGCAACAAGGAGTTGTAGATGTCCCGCACACTTCATAGAAGGCCCAAAAAATGCAAAAATGTGTTCTTCATGGCAAATCTGCTCCAAACAGCAAGCTGAGTGTGTTCTTCTCTTCATAGAACCCCTGAGTTCTCACGTTGGCCATGATACCATGTGAGATTGCACAACAAAAGAGGAAACATGGACATGGTGAGAGAAGGAAAGAGAAAGACTACAATAAAAGAAGAGAATGAAAGGAGAAAATCTAGACTAAAGTGAATGAAAATTGAATACAAAAGAGGACTGATCAGTCCCTGCATGTAGCCCAAGGCGTCAATGAGGGCACTGCTGAAACCCGCAAAGATAAGTGACTAGCCACCTGAGGGCACCACTATAAATAGCTAAAAGTGCCAAAAACTTGCCGACTAGTACTTGGAGGAGCCATGAATGCTGGCCAACTGATCACCATAAATAAAATAATCATGATAACGTTGACCACCATCATAAATGCCGACTGCATCATCCTGGCCAAAGTGAACACAGTCCAAACCCATTGAGAAAAAAAATGCACTGAGCTGGAAAATAACCAACCAGTGTGAACACTCCTCAATCCAACTGAAAAAGAAATGTGCATGCTTTGGAAAGAGTTGCCTCCTTTGTCAAAACGCATGATAGACTGGGGGTCAGGGCTCCTAATGTCAACATCTAACTCAAACTAAGGCTCACAAGCAAGAGATGATGATACAAGACACACGTCTACTAATAGGGTTTGCACTAAGCAAGCATAGAATGTGCGAATACAACTAAAACACAAGAACTAAGACAAGAATAGTAAAAGACAAAACACAAATAGAGAAGAAAGAGAACTCCAAAGTAAATGAATCAATGCTATAAATGATTGTAAGAATGTGCAAAATGCTCAAAGACAAAGCAATGGGGGTAGTTGGAGAGTGATGCCCACTGGAGATCTTGAGGTCTGTGACCACCAGTTAGAGCTGAATATGAAAGGGTAGCAGACCAGAAAACAAAGCGCAGCTATATGGAGGGCTGGAACTGGTAAAAGCGTCAGTGTACTGCCAAAAAGAGTATGCAGCTGGGCACCTGCAACAATATAAAGGTGGATGACAGCTGGCAAAGGGTAGTCACATGTCAGGCAGCCTATACAGCAGCCAAATGCAGGCTGAAAATTGTTGCCTAAGGTGCTGAACAGCAGGGCAGCCTGCTGCAACAGTAAACACAGAAACTTGGGGCAGCACCAGAGTAGGCGCCACCAGAGAGATATGTAGAAGTAATCACAAGGGCTGGAATTCACTGTACAACCTGAGTTGATGGTTGGAAACTACAGAGGAGTGATAGCCTGCAAAAAAGGGATAAGCTGAGTGGTTGAACAGCCTCCTAGTTAGAGATGTGGATCCTCCCAAAATTAGGGTTTTGGATTATAAGACACAGAAACTTTGCTATTCTTTGAATTTTGGGACTGTTTTAATGAACTAATGAAGATTTAATGCATATGCATCTTTTTTACCTTAACATGGCTATATCTTTTACTTTATAGCATGGCTATATCTAATAGTCCAAATTAACCAAGCAATGGCAGTTGCTATGAACTGTCATCTGCAATAATGTCCCTTGGTCCACTTTGTCAGATGCCTCAAAAGTTTGGTGCAGCTATCCTGTTCAAGAACTCACCAAAGATGAGTAGGACTGGTTGCCATGAACATCCTCATTTCCACAAGCAAGGCCTTTGTCTATGACCTCAGCTACTATCACGCATGTCACTATCACAGCAAAAGGGAGCCCATGGACTCACTTGCCATGACAATTAGCAAATGAATATGATAATTGACCACGTCAAACTGCCAACTGCCAAGTTGGCACTATGCCTAATGATAAAGGACAGTGGACCATCCTCCCTGAGGGAATATAGCCTGGAACCATTGCAATCAGCAATGACAAACTTGCATGAGTCCATCACCAATACAATTGCTGACATTCCAACATTTCAGAGATCACACTTGTAGTATGGTCTACAGCCTTTGCCATGGTTTTCCAAAGCCAAGAGATAAATTGAAGCCATTCATTTGTTGCCTCATCTTTCCTAGCCCATGGCAGGGGGACACTCACAAATTGGGCACAATGTAGCCTCTCCATATGTGCAAGTGCCTAGTGAGCAGACAAAAGCATGCTAATATGCAATGGTTCTATAAGGATCGCAATGTGTGGATGGACCACTACAGTTTCTCAAAAATATGACATGTAAGGACCATCACTGAAGAAGTATAGGTGTAAGAATATCAGCTTCACCTGTTTAACATCTCAATAGCAGCCATATAGAAGTTTTGGTTGACAGAACAACTGCCGGGCCTTCTGGGTGTATGCACTGGCCACAAGTTGGCTTCTTTTCTACCAAGACACTAATATACTGCATATCTCGTCCTCCTTTCAGATGACAGAATCTGCATTGTGAGACAACTCCAACAGGTGACTTCATTTCCATGTCTGGTTGGAATATGGTGCAGATTTAAGATCTCATGCTAAGGAATGGACATCCTCCTCGTTAGGAAGAGGGGATGGTGTCTATTATGCAAACCCAGATAGTCAATCGTGTTTGGGACAGGCCATTATTGCTAGAGTACTTGGCTAAACATAGGGAAAATGGACTTGATCCAACTTCAGATCTTTCTTCGAATCATGATATTGCGACAATCCCAATGACTCCTGCACCCAATTGCATGCTTAGCTAGAGATAGGCTCAAAATATCAGTGGAAGATCGTTTTGATACAAGACTCGAGCGGATGGAATTACAGTGATTCAAGAAAACTTTATTACTTAAAATATGGGCCCCTTCTATCGTTGCTGCCTGTGATCTGTGTGCTGGCAGGGGTGACATCCTGCTTCCATAATCTAGCCTGGCACATACCCTTTCTCCAGGATGGCTCTCTTTCTCTCATTTTTCTGATTCTTATCCTAATCATTTTCTAGAACAATGCAAACGTACTGCTGCCTTGATCTAGTCCGCACATACCCTGTCTCCAGGATACCCTCTTCCTCTCCTTTTTCTGTTTCCTATCCTAATCATTTTCTAGAAGGAAGCAAGCATCCTGTAGTACCAGGAACAAGTGCAAACACAGAGAAAAGAGAAAGAATTGCATCAAATCAATCCAAAACATGAAACCGGACAAACCTCAGCTCAGGAATGGCGATAGAAGGATGTTTTTCAGTCCTTGAAGGTTCGCTTCACAGCCTGCACGATCAACCACAAAAACTGAGATGGGATTGGGCGATGGAGAGCAAAATGTATGCAAAATCTAGGCAGACAGGCAATGTTGATTGGCTTGATGACGGGGATTGGCAAGAAACTGACTGAATATCGAGTAATCAGGCAGGCAGGGTGTGGGTGTGGCCTCTGGATGGACGAGAGAAGGGATCATAAGAAAGAAGAAGATCCCCAGGAGTGATGAAACGTGACAGGAGGGGCGGGCTCCTTTATTGTGTTTTTATTTTAGTTAGTATTTTTTAATTGTCGTCAGCGCTGTTATTTTATTTTATTTTACGATCTGTATGCAAAATTGGATGATCGGTGTGAATTGTTGCATGGACCACGCTTGAGAATAGGGACTTGTAAACCTAAAGGTAGGAAAAACTCCGAGAAATACCATATAGCTTGAGAATAGGGACTTGTAATCCTAAAGGTAGGAAAAACTCCGAGAAAGCCCATATAGCTTTAAAGGTAGGAAAAACTCCAAGCAAGACCATATAGCTTTTTCTCGTCACACTTTTTGGGAAACCAATGGGCAAAAGCTCTTTAAGTGACCCTCCTATGCTTACATCATCGCATAATCCCCACGTCACGGAAACGGAGTGTGCTTCGTACTATAAGAGTGTTGTTAGTTATAAAAACCTCTACATTTAGGCATCATATTTTGCTCTTATTACCACATGGCCTATCCATAGGGTACTAGGGCCTATAAGTTGATGGGTCTCAAAAAATTATCAATTTTATGTGACATAGAGAGCCTATTGCGTGACAACAATGAGTGGGTTAGTGGTTAGTGCAAACATGAAGGCACATTCCGATTTGGTTGCCCTTTGTTCAATTCCTACCAATCTTTTGGATCTTGATCATGATTTTTTCAACACTCCTCTCTGTCACGTAAAAGAAGGCTTTTTCTCAACCATGTATTTCCCTTTTCAGCTTCATTTGCTCGCGCAAGTCTATTAATCATTAAGATTTTTTGGGGGGATGCCAAGGGGGTCTGTGTAGTTGGCCTGAGTGCCAAAAATCAATATTTGAGTTTCCATGGGGAAGAGCACCCCGCCTCTTTGTAGGTGGCAACTTATTGGCCCTTCTACCATAGAGCTTTGCACAAGATGGAGGGTGATGTGGCACCCCTTCCTCCCCCCCCCCCCCCCCCTCTAAACCCAATATCGAAAACTTTGTTGTTTCCCTCTCGACTTAGTCTTTGTATGCCTAATACATTATCTTTTGTATTGCATGCTTTGATGCATAAAGGTGCCCATGCAGTATCTCCTCTCTTTTAGTTTTGTATACATATATTGGTGCTCCAAGCTAGGACCCATACAAGCACAGGTCATTACAATTCTTATAAAGCGATAGTGTTTAAGCCCCTCTCTTTTCCCTTGTCCATCTCTCTCTCTCTCTCTCTCTCTCTCTCTCTCTCTCTCTCTCTCTCTCTCTCTCTCTCTCTCTCTCTCTCTCTCTCTCTCTCTCTCTCTCTCTCTCTCTCTCCAAACACCTTTCCCGTTAGCTATACCGCAAATGCGCAAATGCTAAACTAAATCTCTAACATGCACATAGACTAAATGAAAGAAGCCAAGCTGCAAGCTATTCACTTTGAATATATACACCTCATGCAAGACACCAATACTTTTTATAGTTCCTTATATAAAATAGATAAGCTTGAAGGTGGTGCTTGATAGAAATATGTTATGTTTGCTAGAGATGCTCATGCTATTATAGGATAATGCAATGTCAAGTGGCACCATTCTTTATGATGTCCAAGCATGCAACTCAAGGTTAGAAGGTGCACGTAGCACAACTATCTACATACCTGATGTAGTGTGTTATCAAGTAGGGGTGGGGGCAAGGGCAAGGGATGCAATCTATAATAGGGCATGGAGCAAAGGTTGGGAGACATGTCTGAGGCATTAAAGTTGTAGTTTTCCTTCACAAGGTCAGTAATGTCCTAAAATCGATGCCATGTGGGAAGGGGGGGAGGGGAGAGACACACAGAGAGAGGTTTCAAGCTCCCCGAAAATGCTTTTTTGAAATAAAAATGATAGGAACTAGCAAGCCTTAGGAGCACTAAGCTTCTACGATGTAGGACTATTGTGATATGTTTAGGCTAGGCATGAGGCTTGGAATAACTCCAATGCATGATCGAATGCATGATTACATGATAACACGAGATTTATGGTTTAGGAATATATAATGACATACATCTAAATACATTACACATTGAGATATAATGAGTGAGTGAAATGATTGTGTTACAAACAAAGAATTCATATTCATCCAAGGAAAGCTTTGGCCTAGTGAGTCATAAAATTCTATAAGATGGAGGAAAAAAGTATATGATAAGAGATATGATTGTCTCCTCCCCTTCCCTTAGCTGCCACATATAGCTCTACACATAGCAACCTTTGTGTCTACTTTTGATGTTGGCACAAATACATGTTGAGTCTCCTTTTGATATAGACAAAATTTTAGATTGCATCTATTGACACCCCTTGAATCCATATGCTAGCCAATTCGTAAATGATATCTACCCATCATCAACTTGACTTTACTACCACTATCTTCTAGTTTAGGACTTTAAATCCTCCAATGCATTCATGGACTCATTTGACTTGCCCAAACCACAATATATACCAATGCATGCATGATGACTAGTGAATTCACATAATCATGACTATCATAACATAACATGAAACATGGCTACTAGTAAACAAATTAACAAATGCCTTAAGGGCTTGCCATTGAAAGGTGAGAAGGATCGAAGCTTGCTTGGAAGAGCTATGGCGGGAGAGCAAGAGTAATAAAGAGAGAGAGAGAGAGAGACCAAATGGGAGCTCCAACAGTCACAATGTTTGACTGGGCCTTCCTTTACTCAAATTGTCACTAAAAGAATAAAGAATAAAGTGACTGTGTGACAGCCACCCGACACCTACAGTGTGCAGTGGCGGGTATTGTCACTGTAGTAATACATGGGCGGCTAGGCAGAGACACATTGAAAGGTGAGAAGGATTGAAGCTTGCTTGGAAGAGCTATGGCGGGAGAGTAAGACAAGAAAGAGAGAGAGAGAGAGACCAAATGGGAACTCTAACAGTCACAATGTGTGACTAGGCCTTCCTTTATTCAAACTATCACTAAAAGAATAAAGAATAAAGTGACGGTGACGGGGACTTGCCACTTGCAGTGTGCAGTGGCGGGTACTATTAGTGTAGTAATATACGGGCGTCTAGGCAAAGGCACCTTTACCCCCAACAACCTCCCACTGAAAGGTGAATCTGCCCCAATGAGGAGTGAAAATTTTTAAAAAAAAGATAGTACAATGTACACATGTACAACAGTATGAGGAAAAACATCATCTCATCCAATGCCCATCAATCTCTTGAGGAAGGCAAAGCGCTGAGTAGTGAGGCTTTTTGTGAGCAGATCTGCAGGATTTTTGTCAGTGGAGATCTTAACAAGGTCAACAGACTTTGTCCTCCATGACCCCACATATGAAGTGATATCTCACCTCAATGTGTTTCGTATTGGCATAGAAGACCAGATTCTTGGCTAGCTGAATAGCATTCATAGAATTCGAATGCAACGTAGGTATAGAATCAATCCCAAGGTCATGAACCAAATGACCCAACCATATGGCCTCCTTGCAAGCCTCAGTGGCTGCAACATACTCGACCTAAATGGTAGAGAGAGCCATACACTTCTGAACCCTAGACATCTAAGAGACAGCACCTCCAGCATAGGTAAATACATAGCCAGAAGTGGACTTCCTACTATCTGCATGTCTTGCATAATTAGAGTCTGTGTACCCCACAACTCCTGTATCTTGGCTGCCATAGCAAATACACATATCTGTTGTGCCTTTTAGGTATCTCATGATACCCTTCACGACATCCCAATGTTTCTTGCCACGTGTAGCCATATAGCGTGCCACAACACCAACTACAAAGGCGATATCTAGACGAGTGGCTATCATGGCATACATCAAACTGTCCATGCCTAATGTATAAGGGAGCTTGGCTATCTCAGCCCTCTACTCATCTATTTGCGGACAATCGGCCTGTGAGACCTTCACATAAGAAGGTAATGGATAGCCAATAGGCTTCACGTCCTACATGCGGAAACGCTCAAGGACTTTATGAATGTACTCCCTCTGTGAGAGGTCGTGCTTAATGCACATGCCAAGAATGTGAGAGGCCTGTCCCAAATCCTTCATCTCAAAGCTCTTCTTCAGTTGAGGTTTAAGAGCATCCAGCTCATCATAAGCTTTCCCTGCTATCAGCATATCATCCACATAAAGTACCAAAATAAGCAATGAGCCATCGCAGGCTTTCTTCATGTAAAGACACATATTCATAGCGCTCCTGCTATAGCCCTGTGACTAAAGGCATCAAACTTATGATACCACTCCCTAGGTGCCTGCTTCAAGCCATAAAGACTTTTCTTCAGCTTGCACACTAGATGCTCCCTACTAGGTTATGCAAAGCCCTTAGCTTGCTCCATGTAAATCTCATCATGCAAATCCCCATGCAAGAATGCAGTCTTGACATCCATCTAATACATGTCCAAGTCAAGCTGCACGACTAAGGCCAAAACCAAGCGTAGGGTGGTCATCTTGACCATGGGAGAAAAGACTTCATCAAAGTCAACTCCATGCTTTTGCTTAAATCCCTTAACAACAAGTCTTGCCTTCTTATAAGCCGGCTTGGGATACCCAAGGGTACTTTTCAGCTTATACACCCATTTGCATGGCAAAGCTTTCTTGCCATTCGGCAATGCAACCAAATCCCAAGTCATATTCTTATATAGGCAGTCCATCTCAGATTGTATAGCCCTCTCCCAGGAGTGATTGTCACCCCTGTGCATAGCCTCATCATAGGTGAGAGGCTCTCCTACATTTGTAACCAAGACATGATGCATTGAGGGCTCAAATCTATCAGGTGGATGTCTAGCTCTAGTAGACCGTCTCACTGCAGGCTATGCCACCTATCCAACATCCTAGCCATGTGTACCAACTACTGTTGCACGTTGTCCAACTGGCTGTGCACGAGCACGTGGCTCCTCCAGGAATATAACCTTGCATATCTCTACCACCTTCTTAGGCTATCGATGTATCTTGTCTTCATGGAGGACTACATCATGACTACGGATGACTTTCTGCGCCTATGGATCCGAGAGGTGGTAACCTATCTTGCTTGCATCTCCATAGCCAAGGAAAATGCATTTGATACTCTTAGGATTGAACTTAGTCCTCTTGTCCTTGGGAACATGGCAAAATGCCTCACATCCAAAGACACATAGATGCGCATAAAACGGAGGTTTTCCAATCCATACCTCCTCTGCAACTTGAAAATCCAAACAATTGGAAGGTGATCTATTGATGGCATGCATAGCTGTACTAACCGCCTCAGCCCAAAAGCTCTGTGGTAGGCCTGCATTGCTAAGCATATTGCATAGACGCTCCTCAATGGTTCTATTCATCCACTCAACCAAACCATTCTGGGGTGTATAGGGGGCAGTCAATTGACGCTTAATACCCCTCTCGTCACATAGCTGCTCAAAGACACGTGACACATATTCTATCCCATTGTTAGTCCCAAGGCATTTCAGCCTATGCCTAGTCCAATTCTCAACCAATGCAAGCCATCTCTAAAACACAATCAAGACATCAGATTTGAGCTTAATGGGATAAGCCCAAACTTTACATGAAAAATTGTCAATAAATGTCACAAACTACTTTGCACCATCTATAGACTGACAGGGCATGGGCCCACAAACATCCAAATGCACCAATGCGTGTCCTACCAGACTTCTTATGCATATTCTTAGTCTGTCTAGCATAAAGACAATGCTCACATGAATCAAAACATGCATAGTCAAGGGGCGGCAAGTACTGCAAACCAAAAAGCATTTTCATTCCCTTCAAGAACATATGACCCAAACAGGCATGCCAAAGAGATACATGTGGGATGGAATTGACTGACAAAACATGGTCAACAGAGGAACCATCAACTACAAGCGAATAGAGGCTGCTAGCCTTGGCACTTCTAACAAGCACAAGTCTACGATAGATTATGTTCCAGGCAGAATCCCCAAATGAAACATGAAATACATCATCATCAAGCTGCCCTGTAGACATAAGACTACGTGTAAGCGCAAGTACATGATGTAGATCCTATAATAGAAAAGTACTGCCAATAGAGAATTGTAGCTGTACATCCCCAATGCCAACAATAGCAAGTGACCTATCATCACCCAAGCAAACTGAACCAGAGACAGTGCGGTAGGAATGGAACCACTCACGGCATGGTGTAACATGAAATGAAGCACCGAAATCCAAAAGCCAGTATTGTGCATACATAGAGTGAACCTCAGTCAATGGCATAACATCACAAGAAATAGCTGCAAGTATGTACTCCCCATCTGAGTCATCAGTCTGCATGACATTTATCTCCTCAAGTTTCACACTGGATTTCATAGGCATAATGCTGCGATCAGAGGACTTTTCATGTACTTTGTCTATCCCCTTCTCTTTGCGCTTCTCATTGCGCAACTCATGACACTGTGGGCGTATATGACCCTTCTTGCCGCAATGGTGACATGTCACATTAGCATTTCTCCCACGAGACTTGCTACGCAACTTACCACGTGGCTTAGGCCTAGACTTCTGCAAATCTTTGCCATGTCCATACCCATGATCATTCTTTCCATTACCATCTCTATCTCTAACAGTCAAAGCATACGACACATGAGAGGCATCCAAGTTCTTACGGTTAATCTCTTCCTACAAAAGAGCACTCTCTACATCAGCAAGTTCAAAATAGTAGTAGGAGCACATAAGGCAATGCGAAATACATCCCATGACTCACTCAGAGTCCCAAGCAAAAACAGTAGAGTAACCTCATTATTAAAGGTAATACCCTATCAAGTTCTTGAGAATAGCATGGAACTGGTTCAAATGAGCAAACATTGTCATATTCTCCTTCATGCGCAGGTCCATAAGCTGCTTTAACCAATACATCTAGCTTGTTGGACTTTTCTTGTCATAGAGGTTCTTAATTTTATCCCAAAGCCACCAAGCACTATGTTCACCCCATTCGTCATCAGTCATAGTTTCAAGTTGCTCGCCATGCATCCTTAGTGGCTTTATATGTGATTTGTGCACCAATATCTGCAAGACTTGGCTCTTCGAATAGGCATAATTCGTACCATCAAGCTTAGTGATGTTGAAGATAGCACTATCAGTGGAAGAAGATGCCATACTGTAGTCCAAAATAGTGCAGACAGTTCAAAACTACTTACTTTTTTTGCTATACACAACCAAAATACCACCAAAACCAAGGCAAAATGACCACAAACTGATAGCTAATGATACTGCCCACCAAATACCATCAAAAGTACATAAAATTAAGATGATTCAATATGAAAATTCCACGTCGGCCCATGCATAACTACTTGTTGTAATAAATTACAGCCAAGTATAATGAGAGCAAACTGTAAGCAAAATGAATGTACCAAGTCAACCACTGACTATCAAAGCGTAACCAACATCAAGCAGGCATAAATCAGCAATGTGACAGTCATACGGACATCGAGCAAACACCCAAGCATGTCAAAAGAATCCGTTAGTAAACACCCAAGCATGTCAAAAGAATCCGTTAGTAAACTCCCAAGCACGTCAAAAGAATCCGTTAGTAAACACCCTAGTCAACCACTGACTGTCAAAGCGTAACCAGCATCATGCAGGCATAAATCAATATGTGACAATCATATGGACATCGAGCAAACACCCAAGCATGTCAAAAGAATCCGTTAGTAGGCTGGCACATCCCCTGTGTAATAGGGCAAAGTGTACACAACACTGGCAAGACCTGACACAAAGAGGTGTATGCTCAGGGAGTGCAAAGCCCAAATCAGCCCAAGTACATATGTGAGGACCACGACATATCAACCATGCAACATCCAAGTGAAGATCCCAGTCTCAAGTATCCAAATGCTCAAGTAGTGTAAACCGCTTACTCAATGTCTGTCAAGCGTATCAAGACACTCCCACTGGCACAAAAGTCGTAAATATCAAGCAAAGAAGCTCAACAAGGGCATATGATAGCACCAGTGCCAAAAGATCCAAGATCAAGCATCAATAAGACCTCATGAGCATATAGGTCGTATAGCATCCGTATATAGGTCGTAAAGCATTCGTATACAGCATTCGTATATAGCATCCAAACTGTAACTCTGGCAAGCCAAGAAATATCCAAAGTAAGCTTTGAGCAATTAAATGTCAAGCCAAAGCAAGCTTCAGTAGCATCCAACTCCAAACAATGTAACAGACATGTAGTAGTGGCATAGGCCAACTCCAAACAATGTAACGGATATGTAGTAGTGGCATAGGCCAACTCCAAATAATGTAACGGACATGTAGTAGTGGCATAGGCCAAGCATTTTAAGACCCGTCAGACATAAGCAAAATACATGCCATAAGTACATCAGAGATGAAGATCCAAATGCTATGCGAAGCGAGCTCAAGCTCAACTAATGATTCAAGAGCAAATCCAAGCTCTATGTCGATCCTCGAGAGTCACTACATCAATGTATATATCCAAGACATAGCCTGAATCCAATAGGCATATCCAAACATAAACAAAAGAGCTTCAGCCCTAAATATTCGAGTAGCAAATAAACATCCAAAACTGATAGTGGCTCAATCTAAGATCAAAACCATAGACAAACCATAGGCATACTTTCCCATATGTATAGGCACCAACCGGGCATAATCGGGCATCAAATGACTATGTAGCATGAGCATAAAGTGTAATGACAAAGGGCTGCCCTATTTTGGGCTGTCTGTGGACTATGTAAAATAGTTAATGACTGAGTAAATTCAGCCCCAAAAACATCTGACATCATAGGTATACATTCCCCTAGCATTTCGGGCACATTCAGGCATGTGAGTAACCAATGTCAATGCCAACCAAGCATAAATATAAAGTGATGATGTAACATTGTTTGTGGCTGCCTATGGACTATGAAAAATAGTCCTGGACTGAGGTAAATCAGTCCACAAATCAATGCCAAAGATAACCACCAATGTCGAGCATCAAGGGGGTGTTTCCAAGTGCCAAATGAAGTGTTTTTAAGTTGCCAATGAGTGCCGAGGGAGGACTGAAGTAAAAAACAAATTTTTTGTAGGTCTTCAAGCTAGCCCAAACTGATCTGGGGCCTGTGGAAGGGTTGGGCAAGTTCAAGGCAAGGTTGGGGGAGTAGTCAAGGACCCCCAGGAGCTCCCTGTTAAAGGGAAAAGTCACCAGTAGAGAGTAGGCATCACAAGAAGCAAGAGGACATGGGTGCCCTGGTTCACAAAACTTGTGGACTGAATTAAAATAACAAAAGAGTGTTCCAATACCTTTGAAGGAGTTTCCTGGGGTGCCCAAATGGGTCGGGTAGGTGCTCGGGAAGCTGGGGAGTGACGGGAGCTCGGGAGAGTCGGCTATGGCTGTTGGGAAGGAGACCCAATGAGTGTAGGCAATCAATAGGAAGCTAAAGGAGTCACAAGCCAAGTAGAAATGCTTGAGCAACCATGCTCTAATACTATTTGAAAGGTGAGAAGAATCAAAGCTTGCTTGGAAGAGCTATGGCGGGAGAGCAAGAGTAAGAAAGAGAGAGAGAGAGACCAAATGAGAACTCCAACAGTCACAATATATGACCAAACCTTCCTTTATTCAAACTATCACTAAAAAAATAAAGAATAAAGTGACGGTGACAAGCACCCTCCACCTGCAGTGTGTAGTGGCGGGTACTGTCAATGTAGTAATACACAGGCGACTAAGCAGAGGTGCCGTTACCCCCAATAGCCATAAGTCCATGCAAGAGGTTACAAGAAAAATGCAATTAGAGAGACCAAGAACAATGGGGAGGACTAACTCTTTCATTGTATGGCTTGAAAGTCAATTTTGTGATAACTTCATGTCCTACACACCTTTGCACCCAAGCATGGCAAATGCATCCATCCAGGCCTATTCAACAATAACACATCATTTTGCCTGCGATCTAAAATTTCACCAACGAATTAGCACATCATGAATGGATTTTTCAAGTCATCTATCTTTTGTTTGATCACATATCAAAGATTTGCACACAGCCAACATATTCTTGCCATTGAAAATTATCATCTATGCCTTGTGCTAGCTTGGCAAGAGGCCAAGCTTGTCCTGGATCCTGAGTAGAGAGAAAGTGAGTGAATGAATGAGAGAGAGAGAGAGAGAGAGAGAGAGAGAGAGAGAGAGAGAGAGAGAGAGAGAGAGAGAGAGAGAGGTGGAGGAGGAGGAGGAGGAGGAACAAGGATAGAGATAAACATATAAAGGCCTTGGGCTATGAGAGAGAGAGAGAGAGAGAGAGAGAGAGAGAGAGAGAGAGAGAGAGAGGTGGAGGAGGAGGAGGAGGAGGAACAAGGATAGAGATAAACATATAAAGGCCTTGGGCTATGAGAGAGAGAGAGAGAGAGAGAGAGGTGGAGGAGGAGGAGGAGGAGGAACAAGGATAGAGATAAACATATAAAGGCCTTGGGCTATGTGAGAGAGAGAGAGAGAGAGAGAGAGAGGAGTTTTGACCTTTCCTTGATCACCTTTGGAAGTCTTTGATAATCTTAACATCTTGACATCTTGTAGTAGGGGAGGTAGAATCTGCATTTGTGAGGGAGGGGGAGGGGGGGGGGGGGGTGAGTTTTTATCTGCAAGCTGCCAAATATAAGAACAAAAATCAACCAAGGAAGAAGGGCAGGAGAGAGAGAGAGAGAGATAGAGATTCTCTCTCTGGTGCACAGATCGGTCGTCGTATGCACGCATAGTGAGCGTCAGAAGGTCCCCAAGAACAAAAGAACTCTACTTTTTACACAAAAACCAATGAAGAAAGCTTGCATGACATGAATAAGAGACCAATTGGGTGCAATCTCCCCCCCATGCCTTGTGTGAGCGCTCCACAAAGCATGTATTTAATATATTATTCATCTTCAAGCTCAAGAAATAGCCTAATTTACAAAATAGCACGCTTTAGCTTTTGTGTTTGCTTTTGTGCCACTAAAGAATTAAAGCTATTGGGCGCCCAAGAAGTTAGACGGTATCCAAATACAATGTCCAATACAAATATTTAAATATGCGCCCATGCGCATACAAAAATAATAAATAAATATCAAGCACTTTAATAAATAAGCGCGACAAAATATAAGCGCCATGCCTGAGATACGCGCCCATCAAAAATTGATGATAATTTGAATACACACTATCCTCCAATGCCTCCCAATGCCGCCATGGCTCACTCTACACATCAACTGAAGCATTCACAATTGTTAGAAAAATAATACAATTAAACCGACAAAAGTGAATACCTAGCAGTCTTTAGCTACAAAAATAAATTGGTTAGAAATCAATCCTAACCTTAATTTATTACGAGTGCGCACTCTAAACTCATAAATCTTTATTAATTTAAATATGTATTTTGTGGAATCACCCGCTATGGAATCACCCACTTACATATTAAATTAACAAAACGCCCGAAAAGGATAGGCATCCCCATCAACTTTTCGCACAAAGAATCCACTTTGTGTATGAGCCCCGGTAATAATAAAATTTTACGGAATCCACCGCAAAACCTCACGGAATCCACCGTGGAATATGCCTCCTGGCATCATTGGGGGTTCTTGACTGCCAGGAATACGCTGGTATCGACGGTTCACCACGAGACTGACTGTAGAGCTCGATCGTTCCAGGAGCTCCACCTTTGCGTGAGATGGTCAGCGATTGGAAGCTCTCGATCTCAACTTCGCTCTGATACCACTGGTGCACAGATCAGTTGCCGTATGCGTGCGTAGTGAGCGTCAGAAGGTCCCCAAGAATAAAAGAACTCTACTTTTTACACAAAAACCAATGAATAAAGCTTGCACGACATGAACCAGAGACCAATTGGGTGCAATCTCCCCCCCATGCCTTGTGTGAGCACTCCACAAAGCATGTATTTAATATATTATTCATCTTCAAGCTCAAGAAATAGCCCAATTTACAAAATACCACGCTTTAGCTTTTGTATTTGCTTTTGTGTCACTAAAGAATTAAAGCTATTAGGCGCCCAAGAAGTCAGGCGGTACCCAAATACAATGTCCAATACAAATATTTAAATCGTGTGCCCATATGCATACAAAAATAATAAATAAATATCAAGCGCTTTAATAAATAAGCGCGACAAAATATAGGCGCCATGCCTAAGATACGCGCCCATAAAAAATTGATGATAATTTGAATACATGCTATTCTCCAATGCCTCCCAATGCCACCATGGCTCACTCTACACATCAACTGAAGCATTCACAATTGTTAGAAAAATAATACAATTAAACCGACAAAAGTGAATACCTAGCAGTCTTTAGCTACAAAAATAAATTGGTTAGAAATCAATCCTAACCTTAATTTATTATGAGTGTGCACTCTAAACTCATAAACATTTATTAATTTAAATATGTATTTTGCGGAATCGCCCACTATGGAATCACCCACTTATACATTAAATTAACAAAACGCCCGAAAAAGATAGGCATCCCCATTAACTTTTTGCACAAAGAATCCACTTTGTGTATGAACCCCGGTAATAATAAAATTTTACGGAATCCACCGTGGAATATGCCTCCTGGCATCACTCTCTCTCTCTCTCTCTCTCTCTCTCTCTTTGTGAATTTTCTCTCCCTCTTGATTTAGGTTGCTCACTCTCTTTCATTTTGCAAGCACCATGCATGAAGGTCAAAAACCTTTGCATAATGTGTCATAGAGATTATACATTACAAATAGAAGTATATGCTTGCTACATATGGTACTCGGAGAGAGGGCGTCAGCTGTCTAGGATGGTGCTCCACTATGGGCGCCTAGTCCCTTTTTGGGGCTGTCCATTAGGGGGATCCTAAACGTAAAACGCGAAACCCTAAATGCAAAACTACGAGTGAAGGGTTTCTTAACACCCTTGCTCAGGCCCAAAAAGGGAAACAAGAGAAGACTGAGGTGGAGATGGAATGCTAGATGTTGAAGAATGCTCACACAGTAGGTGCCACTTGGATAGTGTCCCTCGTGGGGAAATTGTTTACTTGCCCAAGCGTCCTAGTACAAAGATGATGAAAACATGCAATTCATAGGAGGAATGTTGGACTTTGTGTGGTGCTGAGAACCATAAGGATATGCCCATACTCCATCTTGGGAGTTGACTCCATGCTGACCAAGGGATGAAGAAGATCCACCCTATAATCTGAGAATACCACTTGAAAGGAGATCTTTAAAGTTAGTCAGGAGACTGGACGAGCTGTAGAACCTGAAACTATACACATGTTTACCGAAATCCTCTCTATAACTGCAACCAAAGTATACATTTAAAATATGTTGGTGTGCATGTGCACACACATATATTAAAGTGTGTGCACACACAAAAACACACATATTCATATACATTTTGGCATGCTCTAGATACTGTGAATATTCTAGCAAAATAACAATGTGTACCATTATGTAAAACAATTCATCCTTAACTAACTCGAGTTCAAAACCATTTAATAGCAAGTACACCATTTATACATTGAGATTACTTTAAACATACACAGGATTTGTTTTGCAATGAAAATTAACTGCATTGTACTCATTTTTAATCTAGAACTCTGAACCCATACACTTCTATCATAAGCAAAAGATTAGGCTTCAATCCTATCTAACTAAACTATCAAAATTAGATAGCATGTGTGATCTACATTGATTTGAATATTGCAAGGACACATAGTAGTAGGGAAGGCACCCACATGCATAAGTAACTTAATCCACACCCACATGCATATGTAACTTAATCCATAATTTTGTTTAAAAAAATACAAACACATCAAGTTGGTTTTGTATATGGTCAAATTTAGCATGGACATACAAAGTGAAACATAAAACTTGTAGCTAAACATATATTTCAACATAAAATTTATAGATCTTAACTGCATCTTTTTGTATCCAAAGAAAGTGGGCCTTGACCCATGTTATCAGGTTGAAATTTAAATTGTCTCAATGTGGCTTTTCATCCATTTTTTCATGCTCTTATCATGTGTCATATGTCAGACTCGAGAGGATTTGAACTCCCAAACACACCCCTGCACAGTGTATCTACCAAGGTGTTTGCCTCCTAAACCAAAAAAAATAAAGATATACTAAAAATACACACACGCACCTACGCGCGTGCACACACACACACACACACACACACACACACACACTCTCTCTCTCTCTCTCTCTCTCTCTCTCTCTCTCTCTCTCTCTCTCTCTCTCTCTCTCTCTCTCTCTCTCTCTCTCCCTCTCATGTAGTGCAACTCCTACATGAGGTTTAGCACACAAAACTCAAACCCATGCATATAAAGTCCTCTCAATCCTACATAGAACTAAACTCCATCATCTTAAACATTATTTTTCTAATACCACCAAGTTTAGTCATACCTTGACTTAGAAGGACCTTGTGGTGAGGTAATACCTAGCCTGTGTTAGATAGAACTAAACTCCATCATTTTGAGCATTATTTTTCTAGTACCATCAAGTTTTGTTATACCTTTACTTAGAAGGACCTTGTGGTGAGGCAATACCTAGCCAATGTTAGATAGTACTTGTGTAATCATCATCGTCATCTTCATCGTGCATTATAGTGTTTGTCGTTAGTGCCTCATAATGGCTACTTATTGCATGAAAACAATGGCTATCCATATAGTTCTACTAGCTTGAGATCGATTGTAAATCAGTTTAGATATGTTGGGGTACATAGCCTCTTGACATTGATTGCAAATCAATTCGAATCTTGCTCTAGGATAACCACAAAGAAGGTCCATGATTACACGTCCACCATCTACATGATGGATAGAGAGACGATATTTACAACGAAGGTCCATAGCAATGTAATGCATTCCCAAATCTCCTCTTACATTCAAGTCCAATCACATCAAAAGATACACATGAACAAACATGTATAGTTGAGGCAAATTAAAAGGCTAAAAGCAAACTCACATCTCTCTCTCTCTCTCTCTCTCTCTCTCTCTCTCTCTCTCTCTCTCTCTCTCTCTCTCTCTCTCTCTCTCTCTCTCTCTCTCTCTCTCGCACACGTGCACACGCATACACACACGCGCGCACGCGCACGCGCACACACACACACACACACACACAAGTAACTTAGACTTAGGCTCGATCATCTTCCACATCTTATTTCTTCCTAGTATATGAACTTAGACTATGAAGTATATTTTCAATAGTTTTCATATGCAAAGCAAGTCATGGCATTATTTCAAGTATCGATAACATACATCATAGTATCATTCACTTTATAGCTTGAGCACAAGAAGTCTACGATGCTAGAAGTCAATGGACATTCTTGGCTTCATGCTCATATTCATCATCCTTGATCAAGCAAAATATAGAGCATGCACAACATGCACTTGCTTTAGCGAGTAGAAGAGAGTTTCACTTGTCATTGTGCTTTGTTTGGTGATTGATTGGAGGGAGAAGGGCATAGAGCACAAACATTATGTCAAGTCACATGCATGTGCATGCGTGCACACACACACACACACACACACACACACACACACACACACACACACACACACACACACACACACACACACACACACACACACACACACACACACACACACACACACACACACACACACACACACACACACACACACACACACACACACACACAAAAGACCTACAATTCCACTATGTCTTCATATTTGAAAGCCACCAGTCATTTGCACCCACAAATGATGTTCTCAAGTCCATGTGCTTTAGAAGCCATGGAAGCTACCATTAGTAATGAAGCTATGGATTAGTCAATGCCATCGATTAATTGTGAACAATTTTTAACCATGAGGTATGTCTGACATATTAATCATACATTGTCTTTTTGCACATGTCAATCCTTCACAATCACAAGGTTCAATAGAAAGGGCATCATGACTTTCTTCCACTTCACTCAAATACACCTCACTCACATGCCCAATGTCTTTCACCTACCCCCACACGACCAATAAATGCCTAGAGAAGTTGCTAAGATTTTGAGAGAAGGAAGATAAAGGGGGCTAAAGGGACACCAATTTCACACACACACACACACACACACACACACAGAATGGGGGTACATTAGTGACTCATGCCTACCATCTCAACTGACTTGAGGGTTTTTGACCCACACTCCAACTTAACATAGACATCCCCCTTTGAGAGAGATGGGGGAGGGACCGAATTTAGAAAGTGTGGCCCAATATGAGCTAACATTGCTATTCTGAAAGTTCCCATTTAGTAGGTGGGTGGAGGCATGTCATCTTGAAGCTCTATTTTTTAGATATTAAAATTGGATAAAATCTACATTGATATGTGTGACACTCCTATAGCGTTGCCACATAAGATTGGGTTTGACAACTCTCCCCTCATTACTTTGTTGCTTAGCTTTAGGAAATGTGAAAATAAGAGATAGTATAGACA